>NW_015387360.1:303108-304251 GCF_001527695.2 Protobothrops mucrosquamatus | reverse complement strand
TAGGGAGGGAATATGCTGATAATTTAATTGCTCGGGGAAGGAGAATTTAGATCTTGACAACTATTTTTGATAGGTTGGTCTGTTTTTTCCCTTTGTGTAAAGACAGATGAGAAAAATGAGTTAAATAGTTCTGCTTTCTCCCTGTTGCTTGTCACCTTCTTGCCACTTTCACCCACTAATGGATCAATTGTTTCCTTCATTTTTTTCTTATTTCTTACATATTAAAAGAAGCTTTTTTTGTTATTTTTGACTTTGGTCGCAAGCCTTAGTTCATTTTGAGCATTAGCTTTCCTCCCTTCATCTTTGCAGGCTCGGGCTATTTGCTGATATTCTGACTTAGTTATGTGTCCCTCTTTCCACTTTCTATACTTGTCCTTTTTGTCTTTCAATTTATCAGAGAGTTCTTTATGCAGCCATGCTGGTTTCTTTTGAGAGCTATTATTTTTCCTCTTTGTTGGTATTGTGCTAGACTGGGCTTTTATTATCTCACTTTTCAAAATTTCCCAAGCTTCTTGAGTTGTTTTCCCCTGGAGGATTCTCATCCATGGAATCCTTCCCAAACGTTCTCTAAGTTTATTGAAATTAGCTCTCTTGAAGTCCAAGACTCTAATACCCAGTTATGTCCATCTTATTAAAGAGCAACTTAATGTAATGTGTATTTGGGATTTTTTTTTTTATTATGACCGGTGAGCTTTCTGGGTTAGGGCTGCAATTCCTCTTTATTGATTTACTCTGATTAAATAAAAGACAAGGCAAGCAGTCCATGCATAACTTACTCCCAAATAAGTGACGTGGTCTACAACTGGAATCATAAATCCATTTACTTCTGAATAAGTCACATTGGATTACTATATTTGATAGTAACAAGAAGTCTTGGTCTTAAAGCATCATACAGTCCAGTGTACTCTAAACCAACATTTGGTTTATTTTGTTCATTTCATACTCAACACCGCTAAAAAGACAAATAACCCTTCAGATTTTTAAATGTTTTTTTCTCCTTTTCATGGAGAATGTGCAAGGTGAGAATAGAAAATAACTGTTTTTCTGAATGAATAAAAATCTAGTTTCTGTATAGGGCTGCCAAGATTTGCACTTCAAAAATCTGGAGACTGTGAGATGGCAGCAAACAGTGCACTGTGCCTC
>NW_015387360.1:297636-299184 GCF_001527695.2 Protobothrops mucrosquamatus | reverse complement strand
ATTAAAAAAGTCTTCATCATCAAAAAGAATGAGATGTAATTTTCAGGTGAGTTTCTCATTAGGGAAATTTGAAACCTTAACTTCCATCACCACATTCAAAGCCCTAGAATTGCAAGCCACAAGTTGGAATTAAAAATAAATAAATAAAAAGTAAAGTAAAGGTTGTTTTAAATACAAATACAAATAAATAAATAAAAATTACCTTTCCATTAAGAAGAAGGAAGGCCTTATGAGTTTTAGTGTACATTTATGAAGAAAAGTTAATAAAAACCCATTAGCAGCACAATCCCAAGCATGTTTGGCTTTTTAAAAAAATTGCTGGTAATTGGCTTCCAAAATTTCTAGTAGAGATCTTTCCAAAGATCAGTTGCAATATTCATGCCTGCTTGCTTCTGTAAATACAGCGGAAAGTTTAGTAGGCATACTAATTGTAAAATATTGACCAATATTTATGCACGGTGCCAATATTTATAGCTCCTCCTCCATGAAGTATGACATCTGCATTTAAATGTCCCATTGATTCTTGATCAGCCTTCCTCAAATTCATGCTTTCCACATTTGTTAGATTTCAACCATCCTGAGCCATCATGGCCTTTGTGGGCTATCCGGTCAGTAAAGGCTGTATGTAGATTAAGAGTCCATAGGCTTTTATTTGTTTTACCAATTGTTGTCTGCTTTAGTTATTTGTAACTGTTTTGGTAATATTCTGTGTTCTTGTCTATAGATTTTCTATTGGCAACAAGGCCACTGGCTGGTGCAGTGAAGGCTGTCAGGGCATTGTGGACACGGGAACAATTTTTCTAACTATTCCACAACAATATTTAACGGATTTTGTTCAGACTGTAAATGCTGGTTCAGTAAGTAGAGGAAAGAATTTTGAACAAATTTTGTGATTGTTCAGGGAAGTATTATTATTACAACTCAAGAAATCTATCAGTTTTGATTTCATGCAGTTTCTCATTTCTTGTTCTTATGTTTGTTTTGGCTGCTTTCCACAATAGGATGTGAACGTATTGTATTTTATCTATGTGAGTGTTAGTATGCATTTTGGGGGTATTTACTCCAAAATAACAGGGGGGTGGGGGTTGTATGCTATTTCTTACAATATACCTTTTTATGCACACTTGTACATTGCAGAGCTATAACAATATAGAATACAATCTTTAAAATTGTAAAAAAGAGTTTTGCTAGTGGTTTGCAAGTAAGCTCAGAAGTATAAAATTTAAGTCTACTCAAAAATGCAAAAATAATTATTTTTTGTCACTCTAGTAGCCATAAATAATCTGAATATCATTTTATTGACCCAAAGACATTTTGCACAGCTTAAAGGCACGTTTGACAGGCTGAAAAAAAGGTTTCTTATTGCCTTATTGCCTCAATTTAACCTTCCCTTACATTTGTTCTTTCACAGTATACGGTGGACTGCAACAATGTCCAGAATATGCCTACCATTATCTTTTTCATTAATGGCTCCCAGTTGCCACTTCCTCCTTCTGCTTATGTCTCCAATGTAAGTATGCTTTTCTAAATTCTCCAGTGCATTATTGG
>NW_015387360.1:279599-294472 GCF_001527695.2 Protobothrops mucrosquamatus | reverse complement strand
GAGGGAAAAATCAGATAGAGAAGTTGCTAATCAGGAAGCACTAGGAGATATAATTTTATTTGTTTGGTTTAGGGCTTCTTGCTATTGTTTCCTTTTAAGAGTAACACTTGTTGAAAGGAGATTATTTACACTTAAGTTTAAGTGGCAGAGACTTATTATTTCATATGGGAAACACTGGTTTAGTGGTTTAGACTTGCATGGGTAAATCTTAATAGTTGAGATTAAAGCAAGATCACCCATGTAGTTAATGGAAGGTGTTATAGTGAGATTAGTGTACCATCCGTATGTTCTTCTACATGTATAGATACATCTTAAGGCAAGGACACTTTTACATAACCACCGGCCTCCTACTTCTTATCCTCTGCGGTATCTTCACACACTGCATGAGCATTTTTTCTTCCAGTATTCTAATTAATTTACATTTGGGGCAGGTATTTTGAGTCCTCTATGAGTATGACTACATATATGGTACATTGAAAAGATTGTTGTGGCAGCCTATTAAAAACCAGGATTGAAAACATATGCACAGTAAAATGTTTAACTCAGTGAAAATATACAGATGGTGGTATACAAAATGTTTCCTGGATACCTAAAAGCATCTTATTGCAACTGATAATGATAATCTTAGTAAATTATAATATTGAAGGATCCATTAAATTACCCAATTCCCAAACTTTAAGATTAAAAAAATAGCATAGTAAATTTGATATCCAGTACCGGTCATTCATGAGTTTTCAGAAGGCTTGTCCTCTGACTACAAATGCAGTAGGATTTCCGACCAGCTAAAAAAAAAGGATGGGAAAAGTGCTGAGCTAGTTATTCAAGAAAAATCAGAACAGAAAGATGGGGAAAGATTCCCAGTTCAAATTGGTCTTTCTTGCTTTAGGACACATTGACAACAGTATCTGAACAACCATCTTTAAAAAAAAAAAGCCTCGGATCCAGAACTTTGAGATTTCAGCATTTTGAGGAGCAAATTCAATATTTTGAAATTTAGATTTTGAACATATTCACATTTAAATGGGAACCGCTTAATATTGAAATTTTAACTGAATTGAAAATTTAGTCTTTGGGGTTTTTTTTATATAAGATAATTTTTTTTAAAAAAAAAATATCTAGCTGTCTTTTTAAGAATATTTCTATTTTTCTATCATTTTATTCATAGCATTATGAAGACCATTAATAGATTGCACAGTGCATAGATGTGGAATCCTTGTTCTTACCAGCCCTCTTCGTGTATCTATGGAATCAAACAGGATTGGAAGGGACCTTAGAGATCTTCTGTTAGTTCAATGGCCCACCCAGTGATGGAGCACCCACAACTCCAACACACAGGCTAGTGTGAAAACAGCAAGCACTTCCTTTATTTCCCTCCCTCCCAGGGTCTGCAGGGCAGAGTTGCCCATAAACAACCCCCTTGATACAGCTGAAAATAGAGAGAAGTCAAGAAGAAGAAGAAAAACAACAACAACCCCAAATCCCCAAACTACTGGAGGAATCGACCTCCAGTGACTGAAAGTATAGAGCAGTGGTGGCGAACCTATGGCACGGGTGCCAGAGGCGGCACTCAGAGCCCTCTCTGTGGGCACGTGCGCCGTCGCCCCAGTCCTAGGCCCTCAGCTGGGTTTTATAAAACCTTTTCGCTTTAGGCCTCCGCTGCCGTGTGCAAAAAAAAAAGAGGTTCAATCAATGAGTCAATTTCAACTTCTCGCGGGAAAAAAAAGATCTTGCAAAGTTGGAATTGATTGAACTTTTTAGTCCCACCCAGTCTGCCATTACCACCGCAGCCACACCCACCCAATTGGCCACACTCAGCCAATGGGCCACACCCACCCGGCACCTGACAATGCATAAGTGGGTTTGGGGTTGCAGTTTGGGCACTCGGTCTCTAAAAGGTTCGCCATCACTGGTATAGAGACATAGTGAGGAAAAGAACTACTTCGAAAGGAGCAAGATCGCCACCTGATGGCCATTAAATGTGACAACAGAGAACAAAGAGAAATCCCAGGGAGAGATAAGAAAAAGAACATGATGTGTAAGAACAAATCATCAATGTGTACCAGGTAGTAATATAGAACTATGTTAAAAGTGTACATAGGGTTCCTCAAAGTGGTCAGTATCTTATTATTTGAAGCGCTATTATTTAAAGCCACACTTGGAATACTGCATCCAGTTTTGGTCACCACAATGTAAAAAAGATGTTGAGAGTGCAGAGAAGAGCAACAAAGATGATTAGGGGACTGGAGGCTAAAACATATGAATAACAGTTGCTGGAATTGGGTATGTCTAGTTTAATGAAAAGAAGGACTGGGGTGACATTATAGCAGTGTTCCAATATATTCTCCAAAGCACCCGAAGGCAGGACAAGAAGCAACGGATGGAAACTAATCAAAGAGAGAAGCAACCCAGAACTAAGGAGAAATTTCCTGACTGTTAGAAAAATTAATCAGTGGAACAACTGCCTCCAAAAATTACGAATGCTCCAACACTGGAAGTTTTAAAGAAAAGACTGGACAAACATTTGTCTGAAATGGTATGGGGTTTCCTGCCTGAGCAGAGGGTTGGACTAGAAGACCTCCAAAGTCCCTTCCAACTCTATTATGTTGTTGTTGTTGTTGATGATGATGTTGTTGTTGATGTTGTTGTTGTTGTTGTTGTTGTTATTATTATTATTATTATTATTGATTATCGCACAGGCAGCCAGATGTTCAGACTGGATCTGGCTTCCTTGTCCACCTATCAAGTCCTTACCAAGGACATGGGCGAGGAAGTTGTGGATGTTGGATGGTATTACAGATATCATCGCAGGATGGAAGCAGTTCCTAGTAAGGCCGCCTTTTGCAATTGACTAATGGTGAATTTGTCAATGCCAATGGTGTTCAAGTGGTGCTCCAGTTGTTTTGGGATTGCACCCAAGGCGCCGATCACTATTGACACTACCCTTGCTTGCTTTTGCCACAGTCTTTCTATTTCTATTTGTAGGTCTTTCTCGTCTATTCTGCTGTCTCCAGGCACTGCCACGTCCACTATCCAGACTTTTTTGTCTTTCTTATTGACAATTGTTAAGTCCAGGGTATTATGTTGCATGTGCTTGTCTGTTTGAATTCTGAAGTCCTAGAGCAGTTTAATTTTATCATTTTCTATGATTTTCTCTATTTTATGATCCCTCCAGTTCTTGCTTACAGGCAAATGATATTTCTTGCAGATCTTCCAATGTACCATTGTTGCTACTTTGTCATGCTGCTGCTTGTAGTCAGTCTGTGCGATCTTCTTGCAGCAGCTTACCAGGTGGTCCACTGTTTCTTTAGCTTCTTTGCATATGCAGTACTTACTGTCTGTTGCTGTCTTCTCAATTTTGACTTTGTATGCATTTGTCCTTAAGGCTTGGACTTGTGCAGCCAGAATTAGTCCCTCAGTCTCTTTCTTCAATTTTCCTGCCCTTAGCCATTGCCAGGTCTTGTTATTTTCTGCTTTCCCAGCTATTTCTTTTAATGTACTGGCCATGTAGTGCTTTGCCTTCCCATGCCTCCATTCTGTTCTTCATTTTGTCTTTCTTGTAGGCCAGTTTGGTCTCTCCAGTAATCAGTAAGCCTTCCTGATATACTAATTTCAGTGCATCTTCATCATTGTCCTTCAGATATTCTTCCAAAGCCATTTTTTCTTCTTCAACCATCTGATGTACTTGCAACATTCCATGCCCATCTATTTTCCTTGGTAGATAGAGTCTGTCAATGTCACTGTGTGGATGAAGGGCATGATTCGTTGTCATTATTTTTCTGGTCTTCCTAGACATTGCTTTTAGTTCTGCTTGAGTCCAGTCCACTATTCCAGCTGTGTACCTTCAGATATTCTTCCAAAGCCATTTTTTCTTCTTCAACCATCTGATGTACTTGCAGCATTCCATGCCCACCCATTTGCCTTGGTAGATAAAGTCTGTCAATGTCACTACGTGGATGAAGGGCATGATTCATTGTCATTATTTTTCTGGTCTTCCTATCCATTGCTTTTAGTTCTGCTTGAGTCCAGTCCACTATTCTAGCTGTGTATCTAATGACTGGAATTGCCCAGGTGTTGATTGCCTTCATGGTATTTCCTCCATTGAGTTTGGACTTTAAGATCTTCTTCACTTTCTTGATGTATTCACCTCTAATCTTTTTCTTGACTTCAGTGTGTTTGATGTTGTCAGCTTGAAGGATACCCAAGTATTTGTAGTAATCTTCCTCATCCAGACTCTTAATGTTATTTTCATGGGGCATCTTGATTCTTTCAGTTTTCACTATTTTTCTTTGTTTGATAGTAAGTGTGGCACATTTGTCCAAGCCAAACTCCATTGCAATATCTTGGCTATATATATGGACGGTGTTGAGCCGCGATTCTATTTCAGATGATGTTTTTCCATACAGCTTCAGATCATCCATATAAAGGAGGTGGGATAGTCTGGCAGATGTTTTTGATGTTTGATAGCCATGTCCTGAGTTATTCAGTATTGTTGACAGAGGAAACAGTGCAATAACAAATAGTAGTGGTGATAATGAATCACTTTGAAATATTCCTCTCTTGATATTAACCTCTCCCAGTCTCTCACTATTGACCTGCAACTGTGTCTTCCATTGTGCCATCGATCTTTGCACAAATTTTCTGATGTTTCTACTGACTCCTGTTATTTCTAGGCACTTGATTATGCAGTCATGTGGCAGAGAGTCAAATGCCTTTTTGTAGTCAATCATGCCATATTCAGGTTGGTCTTCCTTTTCTTGCAGTTTTCCAAGATCATTTTGTCTATTAGGAGTTGATCTTTTGTTCCTCTGCTATTGGGGTGGTTTCCTTTCTGCTCAGGTGGAAAAAGATTGTTTTCAACTAGATGCTGTTGTACTGTATCAGCTACCACAGTTAGCAATTTGAAAGTTGTTGGTAAGCAGGTAATTGGCCTGTAGTTTCCTGGTGTTGCCCTTTGTGCTGGATTTTTCATTATTTGGTAGGTTTTCCCAATTGTTAGCCACCTTTCAATTTCTCCTCCTTGTAGTATGTTGTTGAACTGCTTGGGAATGAGTGAGTATAGAACAGTTAAATGTTTCAACTAAAAAACATGCAGTTCATCTTCACCTGGTGCTGACCAATTTTTGATCTTCCTTGCTCTTTTCTCTGCCATTTCTACTGTTATTATTAGTTCTTTCATTTCAGCTTCTGTTTTATTTGCATCCACCTCTTTTAACCAAGCTGTGTCCTTGTTGTATTTCTTTGGGTTATCCCATATCTGTGTCCAGAACTGCACTGTTTCTTCCTTGTCAGGTACTGACTGATTCATTGCAGTTTCTCCATTGATGGATTGGTAGAAATGTTTTTGATTGGATTGAAATTGGAGGTTCTGTCTATAATTTGCAATTTGAGCTTCGTATCTACTGATCTTCCTGGCTATAGCTGTTATTTGCTGCTTTATTATTTCCAGTGCTTCCTTGATCTTCCTTGTTTCTAAGTTGTATTTCTTGATTAGGTATTCTTTGGTCTTCTTGTTCTTCAGCTTTAAGATCTTCTTCATTCTCTTGATGTATTCACCTCTAATCTTTTTCTTGACTATTGTTGTTGTTGTTGTTGTTGTTGTTGTTATTATTATTATTATTATTATTATTATTATTATTATTATTATTATTATTATTCAGGAAGACAAGGTGGAAGCTCACCACAAGGAGGTTGAGGGGTTGGTGAACTGGCATAAGGAAAACAGCCTAGTTTTAAATACCGGAAAAACCAAAGAGATCATTGTCGATTTCAGAAAAGGAAGGCACAGCCACACTTCTCTGTGCATTAATGATTCACCTGTGGAGATGATTACCAGCATCAAATTCCTGGGTGTGCAGCTAACAAGTAGGCTGGCTTGGTTGCTCAACAGTGAGAAACTGGTGAAGTGGGCTCAGCAGAGCCTGCATTTTCTGCGTTGCATGAGAAAAGCACATCTTCCTTTCCCTGTCCTGACCACTTTCTACAGGGGGACGATCGAGAGCATCCTGTCATATAGCATTACAGTCTGGTTTGGAAGCATCACTGCTTCAGACAGGAAGGCAGTGCTGAGAGTGGTGAGGATGGCCGCAAAGATCATTGGCAGCTCCCTCCCTCCCATCCAGGACATAGCAGAGAAGCATTGCTTGAGCAGGGTCCGTAAGATTATCTGGGACACTACACATCCTCTTCACGACCAGTTTTCCTTGTTACCTTCTCGGAGGAGGCTTCGTGGTATCCGAAGCAGAACATCCAGATTCAGCCAGAGTTTCATTCCATACAGCATTAACCTTGCGAACTCTCAAGCTTCCTCCTTCCATTATATATTCAATATGGACAGTATTTAATATTTATTTGTTATGTATATGTAGGGGTGTAGGTCTATACATATGTTGTACATAGTATGTTTAGGTGTGTGTCATGAATGTGTTTCACTCTGACAGCGGGCAACTAATTTTCATTTTTCATGTGTGCCATTGTGCCCACAGTAAAAAAATGTCAATAAAGGTTATCTTATCTTATCTATCTTATATTATTATTATTATTATTATTATTATTATTATTATTATTATTATTATTATTATTGATCATTGCAGTCAGCCAGATGTTGAGACTGGATTTGGCATTTTGTCTACCTATTGAGTCCTTACCAAGGAACTAGGATAGGCAGATGTGGATGTTTGATGTTATTACAGATATCGTTGCACGATGGAGGCAGTTCCTAGTAAGGCCGCCTTTTGTAATTGACTAATGGCAAATTTGTCAATGCCAATGGTGTCCAAGTGGTGCTCCAGTTGTTTTGGGATTGCACCCAAGGTGCCTATTACTATTGGTACTACTCTTGCTTGCTTTTACCACAGTTTTTCTATTTCTATTTGTAGGTCTTTGTATTTTGTTATCTTTTCCAGTTCTTTCTTGTCTATTCTGCTGTCTCCAGGCACTGCCAAGTCCACTATCCAGACTTTTTTGTCTTTCTTATCGACAATTGTTAAGTCTGGGGTGTTATGTTGCAGGTGCTTGTCTGTTTGAATTCTGAAGTCCCAGAGCAGTTTAACTTTATCATTTTCTATGACTTTCTCTATTTTATGATCCCAGCAGTTCTTGTTTACAGGCAAATGATATTTCTTGCAGATCTTCCAATGCACCATTGTTGCTACTTTGTCATGCCGCTGTTTGTAGTCAGTCTGTGCGATCTTCTTGCAGCAGCTTACCAGGTGGTCCACTGTTGTTGTTATTATTATTATTTATCGCACAGTCAGTCAGATGTTCAGACTGGATTTGGCATTTTTGTCTACATATCAAGTCCTGTGGATGTTTGAATTGATGGCATTACAGATATTGTTCTAGGATGGAAGATGTTCCTAGTAACGCTGCCTTTTACAATTGACTGATGGTGAATTTGTCAATGCTGATGGTGCCCAAGTGATGCTTCAGTTGTTTTGGGATTGCACCCAACGCACCTATTACTATTGGTACTACCCTTGCTTGCCTTTGCCACAGTCATTCTATTTCTATTTGTAGGTCTTTGTATTTTGTTATCTTCTCCAGTTCTTTCTCTTCTCTTCTGCTGTCTCCAGGTACTGCCAAGTCCACTATCCAGACTTTTTTGTCTTTCTTATCGACAATTGTTAAGTCTGGGGTGTTATGTGGCAGGTGCTTGTCTCTTTGAATTCTAAAGTCCCAGAGCAATTTAACATTTTCATTTTCTAAGACTTTCTCTATTTTATGGTCCCACCAGTTCTTGCTTACAGGCAAATGATATTTCTTGAAGATCTTCCAATGCACCATTGTTCCTACTTTGTCATCCCGCTGCTTGTAATCAGTCTGTGCGATCTTCTTGCAGCAGAACTTTGACTGTTCAAAGTTACAACAGCACTGAAAAAAGTGAGTTATGACTGTTTTTTACAATTACAACTGTTGCAGCATCCCTATGGGCTTGAGATCAAATTTCAAATGCTTGGCACCTGACTCATACTTCTGACGGTTGCAGTGTCCCAGGGTCATTTGATCACTGTTTGTGACCTTCTGACAAACTAAGTCAATGGGGAAGCCAGATTCACTTAACAACCATGTTGCTGACTTAACAACTGCAGTGATTCACTTAACAACTGTGGCAAGAAAGTTTATAAAATGGGACAAAATTAACTTAAAAACTGTCTCACTTAGCAACAAAAATTTTGGGCTTAGTTGTGATAGTAAGTCAAGGACTATCTGTATTAATAAGTGAATTGATGGTTTCAGACTCAAATTAATGGGATTTAATAAGTTAGGATTTCAATAATTCTACTGTATGCTTGGATCCAACTCTTTATTAGTTAGCATAGTTTCCAAGGTTATCTGTTAAAGTGAGCCAACGTTTTATGGAAAATAAGCCTTGGCTTATTTTTGATAATAACTGAACTCAAACAGAAACTGAACTTGCTAAGTACTTGTCACAGCAGCTATCATAACTAATTTGTCCTTTCAAAGAAACTGATTATATTATGGCTGATTGATAACTTATCACTGATTTTCTTTGCTATTTTCTTAGCAAAATTTTGATAATCACTCAACTTCTTTTGTTTTTTAAAAAATCAAGGGCACATAGTATTTAAATTTATTCTAATAAAAAAATTGCCCTTCTATCCTACACAGGAAAACAAATGTAGATTTTTGATATGAATAATGATATAGGTAAACAAAAGTAAAGAAAAAAAATCAGCAGAGGACAGCTATTGGGAATATAAAGCTAGGGACACAACAGTAATAACTCTGCACCTAATTTCTGGATCCTATTGATGAAGACATCATGAAGTGGGTGGTTCTGACACTAATGTATCTCCACCTATCAGAGGAAGTGGAGGGTGTGTGTGTTTCAGTCAATTGTGGCAAGACTAAGGATCTATCAAGGTTGGCTAACTGAGGACATACATTGCCAAAATTACATGGAAAAGTCATAATCTTATCTTCTTATCTTTATATAATTATATAAATAAACTGACTTAATAAATCTTCCCTGAATTTTTAAGGCTCTCATTTTTTAATCCATTCAGAAAGAAGTCCAGAGCTGGTTTTCTATTTATCTGTTTTTGTAGCCACAAAACTTTTAAAACTTTAGCATATTTATTTCGTAAAGGAAATCAACCCTCGCTGTTCTTTAGAAGGACAGGTACTGAAGCTGAAGGTCAAATACTTTGGCCACTTAACGAGAATTGAAATCTCATCAGAAAAGATACTGATGTTGGGAAAGATTTAAGCAATGGTGGGATTCAGCCAGTTCGCACCAGTTTGGCAGAACCGGTAGCTAATTTTTTGTTGCCCAGGCCCAGAATGAACTTCCAGAAGCGGCATCCACACCGAGAACCGGTTGTTCACATATTTGAATCCCACCACTGGATTTAAGACAAAAGGAGAAGGGGACAGCAAAGGATGAGATTGTTAGACAGTGTCATTGGCAAAATGAACATGAATTTGGGCAAATTCCGGGAGACAGTGGAAGGGGGGGGCTCCATGGTCCATGGAGTTGCGAAGAATCAGACATGACTTGCCAATTGAATAACAAAAGTAAATAACATTTGTACTTTTGTTTGCCCCCCCCCCCCCTGAAAAATCATTAAAATAATTCAATCATTCATATCCAAATTCTTTTGTATATCCAGTAAGAAGGAGTTATACAAATTCATTTTCGGGCTCAATACTTACACATATTATTTAGGAAATAGATCATCCATCTATTCCATTTGTATATCCATATCTTTCTCCATATTATTGCTTACGATGGTTAATCCCTCTTCAAAGTAATTTCAAAATTATCCATTGCAGCTTGTCCTTGATCTATAAATTGATTACTCACAACAGAAGTTGTCCATTTTATCAAGAAGTTTGTCTATTTTTTTTTCAAAAAGATAGGCAAAAAAGCACAATAACTCCTGTTATGGAATTCTGCCCCATTTTTTTCTTATCATAAAATGTGAAAAGCAAACACCAGTTTTTGTGAGAAAATTTCCCTAATTATATTAAAGCTATAACTCCAAATCAGTCTGGACCCTTAATCCATAGTTATTTATTTATCTTATTGTATTCATTAGATTTTATCATGGTTTTATTACTTTATTAGCTTTTAATTTTTAATTAACTTTTTGAAATCCATATCCTGGGTACTCTTTTGCTGTATAATCCAAAAACTCATATATTCCAAAAGTTCTTAAAATCAAATTTGTACCATCTTCCTCTAAGGGCTACAGGGACTCCTCAAAGGAATACAGGAAAATCTTGCTGACCTGAAGGGGCTTTGTCTCTCCAACAAAACAACAATAATTAAAAAAAGAAATCCAAAAAGTGATTAGGAAATAAGACTCAGTAGAACTCAATGCCCATAGAAGGCTGTGCTGCATGGGGTGAGCTTGGTAGCATCCGCACTTCCAACTGCTCATAAGCCACTCACAGAGTGACAATTTCTGTGGTCTACTCAAGAAAAGTGGCTGTCTGGAATTGTGAATAATCTCAACAATCCCTTGGGAGAGATTTCCCTGGACTGGATCCTGCATCAAGGAGTGATTTCTTTACAAATACAGTACAATCTGATAAATCAGTGGAATGTCAGCTCGTCATGGTGCTCACCAGAAGTCATTGTGTAGAATACTAATCTATGATTATTAAATAAAAATGTGGAAATCTGAAATAGTAGTTCAGCTTATGTTTCTCATAGATAAATGAAATGTGAAAAATGTTTTCATAAAATATATGAAGGATTAGTAGAAAATATGAGTTGGAAACATCTCTGGCAGATTGTTCCACTTGACAATTTGGGATTCTTTTACTTTCACAACTGGGAATGGAAGGATGAATTGACACAGTCAGGTTCTGGAATATCAAATTTCATGCAGGACAGAACCACCATGTTTTCCAAGGTTCAACAAAACTTTAGTAAGCATAAATTGAATAAAAAGTAACCTTGTCTAACCTTACAAAGATACTAGAGCAATTGGGATTATTCATTCATTTTCCATTAGTTCTTAAAACAATAGAGCAGCTTCCAAGGAAACTGATTATAGTTTTCCATATTGATATGTTATCATATATTATCTTTGCTAGCAGGTAAGGCTTTGTGAAGCCAAATTCTATTAATTTTTTATTTAACATCAAGGGCAAAAATTCAGTTGAAATTAAATCAAATAGAATTCCTATTATCCATAAGAAAACAAAATATATTGATATTGGCTTGTTATAATAAGATTAAACAGAGAGATGGGGGCACAAGAACAAAGAGATTAAATAGCAGCGAACAGTTGCCTTGGATATAAAAGTGGAGTGAGAGCAGCCTAGTTGTTGGCAAAAGTTTTGGATTCCCTGAGATAATCACCCACGATGCCAAGTATCATGAAGTCGTTGATCCTGGCATTAATTTGTATCCACCTGTCAAAAGGTATACATAGGTGAGTATCTCAGCTAAGATCATATATTAAATGAAAATAGCATTGAAACAATCTAGAGCACATCACTTTTAGTCAAAAAATAATAGCAAAATTATGTTTTTATCGTTCCATGGCAAGCTTTAGCATTCCTGCTTCTTCGCTTAATCTCCTGTTTGTGTCGTATTTGTTCGGTGGGATATTATTGTTTCTAGTAACAAAATATTAAAAAATATGCAGATTGTTGTGATAGGTAAGGACATTCTGACTATCTTTCTTGGTATGTAGAATCATTCTGAAGACAGGAAAATCCATTCGTGAAAATATGAGAGAAAATGGAGTGTTGGAAGAATTTTTAGAAAAATACCATATTGACCCTGGATTAAAATATCAGTTCAATAAATTTGGTGTTACATATGAACCAATGACCAATTATTTGGACGTGAGTATTTAAACCACAGAAATCTGTTTTTTTCTTTTCCCGCTCCTTCATCTGACTTTCTAACTCTAGCGTTTTAGTTTATTATTGGTACATTGTGATAGCTCTTCTCAGAATCAAATAGGATGTTATTTATGTATAATGAAGTATCACTTAATTATTTCATCTTTTCTTTTTCCCATGAGTAACTGTAAATTGTTTGCCGATGCTTGAGCATAGGAAAGAACACAATCCATTTATTTATTTCAGTCAATTTTTGATGCTACCTGATTATTCAGCAACATATTTTGCAGATTATTAGTTTTTGCTGATTATTCTTTCTGATTATTATTCAGCAAAAATAGTTCTCTGTATTTTATTAGTGTCACATGATTGGATCACTATTTTCTGACAATAATACCCAGATATGTCCATCTTATTAAAGAGCAACTTAATTTAATATGTATTTGGGTTTTTTTTTTTTTTTACTATGACCGGTGAGCTTTCTGGGTTAGGGCTGCAATTTCTCTTTATTGATTTACTCCGATTAAATAAAAGACAAGGCGAGCAGTCCATGCATAACTTACTCCCAAAGAAGTGACGTAGTCTACAACTGGAATTATACAGTAAATCCATTTACTTCTGAATAAGTCACATTGGATCCAAACACTATATTTGATAGTAACAAGAAGCCTTGGTCTTAAAGCCTCATACAGTCCAGTGTACTCTAAACCAACATTTGGTTTATTTGTTCATTTCATACTCAACACCACTAAAAAGACAAATAACCCTTCAGATTTTTAAATGTTTTTTCTCTCCTTTTCATGGAGAATGGGCAAGGTGAGAATAGAAAATAACTGTTTTTGTGAATGAATAGAAATCTAGTTTCCGTATAGGGCTGCCAAGATTTGGGCTGCAAAAATCTGGAGACTGTGAGATGGCAGCAAACAGTGCACTGTGCCTCTTTGCTGACATTTTGTAGTCACCTGAATGTTTGTAGCCCTAGAAGAGGTTCCTGTAGTCATAGAGATACTTCTGAGGTCCCACTAGACGGCAACATTTCAGGGAAGGGATTGGAGAGTGTCTCCCCTATTTAATCTCTAGGACGGGCATGTACTGTCAGGGAGAGGTAGGCCCCTACTTATTTAGCTATTCTGATATTTTTGTGAAACCTGCCTCATAAATATTTTCATTTGATAGTCTTTTTACTTTGGAAAAATAAGCATTGGGACTCCACCACAAGATTTTCTTGTTGCTTTGGACACCGGCTCTGGTGATCTGTGGGTACCTTCTACATACTGTACAACAAAGGCCTGTGGTGAGTAATCCGTTCCCTTGCTGAATGTTTTGAATGTCTACTTCTAGAGAAAACATTTATTTTTGTCAAAACCAAATACATCTCCCCTTATTTTAAACCATTTATACCTTGTCCATTGGCAAGGAACCTTTTCCGAGTTGCAGACCCTAACTCAACTTTCCAGTCAGTGATGGGATCACTGAAGGAAACAGCTGAAAGTGTGGACCCTTTTTTCATCATTTTAGGTCCTTTGAGGGGGTAAAGATAGGAATTAAACAGTTTCATCTGATTTTGCTCTTACCTGCACCCTTATTATTATTATTATTATTATTATTATTATTTACAAAATTGAAACTAGTTGGTGCCTACAGCACAGTATTGGATTTCCCATTTGGTAACTGTATATTTCATTTGCCAAGGCAAAAATGACGATCAGTTTATGAGAATAAATTCTAAATTCTAAGTGTGTCACTGGTCCAAAATGACCCAAGTCATGTACAGCTCTATACATAATGGAAGTGCACTTCGTAATACCTCAGGAATTATTTTAAAATGTTGAAAGTTGCCAAGTTGTCCATAGTTTTGCTTTGATCTAGGTCCACAAAAGAGGACATCTTGACCTATATTAATAAGGATGTTTCTTATGCATCTTTGTGAGAAATGCCTCTTTCAAACACTTTCTACCCCCTTGCTATTTCAGTGTGAGCAATTAAATTTTTGATGTGGGCTTTTCCTACAAGATGAGGGAATGAAAAAGTGTGGGCTGGTAGTGATTTAAGTACAGGTCTGTTGTGATTTAAGTATAAAGAAAAAGATCTTTCACTACACATAGAGCAAAACTTCTACTCTTTATTTTTTTCTTGTTTTGTTGTAGGAAACCATAATCTATTTAACCCAAAACAGTCATCTACTTATTACAGCTATAGTGACCAAACCTACGTCCTGGGCTATGGATCTGGTGACTTGAGTATAATGCTAGGTTTTGATACTGTACGGGTGAGTGGATTAATTCATTAGAATTAGCTCTTATTTATTTATATTATATTTATAACTATTTTAGGGGACCATTACATAAAATAAGCATTAAAATGATCATAAATCTAAAGAGAATAAACACAAGCTTGAGTTGAACAAGACATTATGCTTTATTTATTTTTATTTATTATTTTTATTTCATTGTTTTATTATATCATTATTATGATAAAGAAATGTGAATTTCAAGAGACAGTGCAGAGTTGCAATGCTATAACCTACAAGTGAAATCCATTCTTCAATCTTGTTTCTCAGATCCAGAATATTGTAGTTCAAAAGCAAGAGTTTGGATTGAGTGTGAATGAACCCACCCAACCCTTCTACTATAGCTACTTTGATGGCATTTTGGGTTTGACCAATCCTTCTCCAAATTACGGGGGATCATACACACTCTTGCACCAGATGATGAGTCAAAACCAGATTTCTGAACCCATTTTTAGCTTTTACTTCTCACGGTAAGATTAACCGCATCATATTTGTGACATAGCATGTAAGAATAATTATGGTTTTCTTCCAGAATGAGTTACCTGGAATACAGCAATTTACTTTTATTTCATGGCTCAATCCCATCATCACAAATATAATCAAGTTCAAGCAATGAATGATATCGAAAGAGAGGGGAAACATCAGGATAACAAAGAGATTTAAAATTATTTTTGAGTTAAATCATTGCTGGTTTAAAAACTTATGTTGTTAAGTGCAAGCAACCAGAACAGATCCAAGGTCAAGAGATTTGTTTATT
>NW_015387360.1:276752-279207 GCF_001527695.2 Protobothrops mucrosquamatus | reverse complement strand
TACTTTTATTTCATGGCTCAATCCCATCATCACAAATATAATCAAGTTCAAGCAATGAATGATATCGAAAGAGAGGGGAAACATCAGGATAACAAAGAGATTTAAAATTATTTTTGAGTTAAATCATTGCTGGTTTAAAAACTTATGTTGTTAAGTGCAAGCAACCAGAACAGATCCAAGGTCAAGAGATTTGTTTATTGTTGATTCACTAGTTCAGAAGAATCTCACCAAATTGCCCACCTTCCCTTGGGAAAGCCTGATTTAACCCTAAATGTTTAATCTCATACACTTCCTCCCCCCCCCAAAGAGTCCAAGGTAGTGTATCTCTTAACTCCTATTCTATCCTTCTTCCTTTCAGCTATTGATTCCACCACATATACTAAGGATTACTTTATTCACAGCATCCATATAAAAAGAAGATTTGTACCCTCATGAGTACCTCTAATTATATTCTTATCTCACAGTTGGAATTATGAAAAGTTCAATGTTTCATAGCCTTTAAAAATATGATTCTCAGTGGAGTGGGCAGTTGAATGAAGGATGCGTATGTCAATGGGGGAACCTGGGATGGGTGAATATTCAGAATTAACGGACAACAATCTGTACTCAGTTTACTTCATTTTTATTTTTTAATTTTATTCAACAACTTTCTTTTTAATTTTCTGGCCACATTTCCTGTAGGGTTGTTTATCCTATACAAAAAGTCCACAAGCGGATGAAAAGCTATAGCTAATACTCTTTCTTTTGCCCATTTTCTCATTCTCTTTTCAGCCAACCAACTTATCAATATGGAGGAGAACTGATATTGGGAGGCATTGACCCCCAGATGTACACTGGGGAAATTACCTGGGCCCCTATGACTGACCAGGGTTACTGGCAGATCGGTATAGAAGAGTAAGCGATATTCTTTATTTCTGATTTATATCTTCCATTTTATTTGAATGAGTTGCTCCTTCACCCTTTATAAATGATGGAAAGATATTCCTCTCTCTTGTTGGTTAGCTACATTAGACTTTTGGCAGAACTGATTAATCTAATACTTGTTTGCTACCTCTAAATATGTTTGTGGCAAGCAATAAGAGACAGGCCTTCTTCTGCCAAGGACACAAACTTGGAAAACAGATGGGCACTTCTCATCATCCACCCAGCCAGCCAGCCAGCCAGCCAGATCCTCAATTGGCTAGTACTATACCTGCCATCCTTGGGTGGAGTGCAGAAAACTAAAAAACTGACTGTAAATATAAAATCTTCGTAAGAATCAACAAAGAAAACAGACCAAGGAGCAAGATGCAGTCAGCAGAAACAATAATAGTAACAATAGTCATAATATCAAATCATCTTAATACATTTATATATAAAAAGAGCAGTATTATAGTAATATTTTATTTGTAAGAACAATAAAATATTTTAAAACAACTTATTAAAAAAGGCTTCATCATCGAAAAGAGTGAGATGCAATTTTCAGATGAGTTTCTCATTAGGGAAATTTGAAACCTTAACTTCCATCACTACATTCAAAGCCCTAGAATTGCAAGCCACAAGTTTGAATTAAAAATAAATAAATAAAAAGAAAAGTAAAGGTTGTTTTAAATACAAATAAAAATAAATAAATAAAAACGACCTTTCAATCAAGAAGATGGAAAGCCTGATGAGTGTTGACATACATTTATGAAGAAAAGTTGATAAAAACCCATTAGCAACACAATCCTAAGCATGTTTGGTTGAAAGAAAATGCTACTGAATTTAGCAAAGTACACCACTGAACAAATATATTAAATAACTTAATATACTGTGGAGTGTGAAATCTATAGAGGAGATACATTCTCTCATACATGAAGCTATCGAATATTTGAAGTTCATTCATTTTGCTTTAAAGATTTTGTTTTTGGTAATTGGCTTCCAAAATTTCTAGTAGAGATCTTTCCAAAGATCAGTTGCAATATTCATGCCTGTTTGCTTCTGTAAATACAGCAGAATGTTTAGTGGACATACTAATTGTAAAATATTGACCAATATTTATGCATGATCATAACTATGGTGCCAACATTAATAGCTACTCCTCCAAGAAGTATGGCATCTGCAATTAAATGTCCCATTGATTCTTGATCAGCCTTCCTCAAATTGATGCTTTCCACATTTGTTAGATTTCAACCATCCTGAGCCATCATTGCCTTTGTGGGCTATCTGGTTGGTAAAGGCTGATTAAAGGCTGTATGTAGAGTCCATAGGCTTTTATTTGTTTTATCAATTGTTGTCTGCTTTAGTTGTTTGTAACTGTTTTGGTAATATTCTGTGTTCTTATCTATAGATTTTCTATTGGCAACAAGGCCACTGGCTGGTGCAGTGAAGGCTGCCAGGGCATTGTGGACACGGGAACATTTTTGCTAACTATTCCACAACAATATTTAACGGATTTCGTTCAGACTGTAAATGATGGTTACGATGGTTCAGTAAG
>NW_015387360.1:272701-275895 GCF_001527695.2 Protobothrops mucrosquamatus | reverse complement strand
CGATGGTTCAGTAAGTAGAGGAAAGAATTTTGAACAAATTTTGTGATTGTTCAGGGAAGTATTATTATTACAACTCAAGAAATCTATCAGTTTTGCTTTCATGCAGTTTCTCATTTCTTGTTCTTATGTTTGTTTTGGCTGTTTTCCACAATAGGATGTGAACATGTTGTTGTATTTTATCTCCGTGAGCATTTGTAACAGGGGTGGGGTGGGGTGTTACAAGCAATTTCTTACAATATACCTTTTTGTGCACACTTGTACTGTATATTGCTGAGCTACAACAATATAGAATACAATTTTTAAAATTATAAAAAAAGAATTTTGTTAGTGGTTTGCAAGTAAGCTCAGAATTATAAAATTTATGTCTATTCAAACAAATGCCAAAATAATTATTTTTTCTATCACTCTTAATAGCCATAAATAACCTGAATATCATTTTATTGATCCAAAGACATTTTGCACAGCTTAAAGGCACGTTTGACAGGCTGAAAAAAAGGTTTCGTGCTGGTCAACCTCTCTTATTGCCTCAATTTAACCTTCCCTTACATTTGTTCTTTCACAGTATGCGGTGGACTGCAACAATGTCCAGAATATGCCTACCATTACCTTTTTCATTAATGGTTCCCAGTTCCCACTTCCTCCTTCTGCTTATGTCTCCAATGTAAGTATGCTTTTCTAAATTCTTCAGTGCATTATTGGAAACCACTTCATTTTAAGATGAATTGATGTTCCATATCTCAATAATAACATCACACAGAAGTAACATTATGCTCATGCTACTTTATTTATACAGAAAATATGTCGCTTAATATGGAGCTATCAGATCTCTAATTTACCTTCTATAATTCAGTCAGAATACTTGCAGATGACACAGGTGGCTGCTCTTGAAGAATCAGCTGCATATTGAGGCACATACAATAAGGATTTTGTACCATGTCTTTGCAAGGAAGCCCTAGAAAATGATACTGCTAGGCAATTGCATAATAAGGTGGAGAGCCTGAGTTAGACAATGTTTTTATGTCATGTAATTTAATTACAATCCAAATCCAGATTCCATTAAAATATGCTTGATGTTCCTTCTTTTCTGCAATAGGGGCAGAATCTGAAACAATTTATTTATTTTTCTTTTACAGAACAATGGCCA
This sequence comes from Protobothrops mucrosquamatus, assembly GCF_001527695.2. Taxonomy (NCBI): domain Eukaryota; kingdom Metazoa; phylum Chordata; class Lepidosauria; order Squamata; family Viperidae; genus Protobothrops; species Protobothrops mucrosquamatus. The sequence goes on along the minus strand of NW_015387360.1, from coordinate 274,751 downwards.
GTGTTCACTTGCAATTGAGCCAACATATGTGTCTTCCTCAACTGGGCAGCCTCTATGGATCCTGGGTGATGTCTTCCTTAAAGAGTATTATTCTATTTTTGACATGGGAAACAACAGGGTTGGTTTGGCCCCATCAGCCTAAACAAATATTAGTTTTCTTTCTGGATTAATGGAGCTGATTTTTGGATCCCAACAAAATATTTCTAATTAACTTTATACAGAAAATTGTACGTTTCTCAACTGACATCCAATCTTAGCCCCTTTACATAAAGTTTGTTCACTTATCATTGCTACAAAGAAATAAATTCGAACATGCCAAACTAGTGTTTGTAATATTCATTCTTTAACAATGTATATATTTTGGGTTTCCTTCCACAATATATTGTTTTTTGTTCCCAGTGAAATTCATCCTCTTCTCAATTGCTTTTTCGTAGTAAGAAGAAAAATGGGAAAAGCTGGTTCAAAATATGGGAGAAATGAAAATGAAAAATAATACGTACTAACTGCAAAATGTCATGCTTGAGATAAGGCATTTTGGTAATTTTTTTTTTTTTCTAGAAGCATTTTTTCCAGAAGGAAACATGTTTTGCAATACTGCCACCTAATGGATTTTGGTCCATTTGTTGGCTCAGAAGTTTGCATTTATTTCAACCATGAACTTTTTTTCCATTGTCCCAAAAGGCAACTGGACTTTGTGTTTTCTTGGAAACATTTTGCTTTTCATCCAAGAAGCTTGTTCAGTTCTGACTGAATGGTAGAGGGTGGAAGGATTTATACTCCAGTCCTTGTAATCATCTGGTCGTTAGCACTCTTTCTGAGATTGTTGAGGCCACTTGGAGGATTTCTGTGCCCTCAGGATCAGATGAATAGTGCAAACGGGTATGGAAGCAAACAGATATGGACAACTCGCCACGGCCAACTCACCATGTACTATTCTTTCAATATTAGTATAACTCCTATGGCAAGTTATTCTGTAATGAGTTGGTCATGGCGAGTTGTCCCATGGTGAGTTGTCCCAGCAAGTTGGCTGCAGTAAGATGGCCATGGAGAATTGGTTGTGGCAAGTTGTCCTAGACCCTTTTTGGAACTGCTGAAAGGACTGTGTTGTAAACAGGAGATACATGGTGTCATATCTCTCCTCCTTTGTTTGTTGACAGAGGGCTGTTCAGTCTTAATGTAGATGATCTCTTTGACCCCTCATTCAAACCTATGGTCCTCTCTGTACAGAATGTGGACTTTGCTGTCTTCAAGAAAGTGACCTTTATCTTTCAAATGTAGGTGGACTGCTGAAACTTGTCCTGATGGGTTTGGTCTCCTATGTTGTTCCATGCGTTTGTGAAGTGGTTGTTTTGTTTCTCCAATGTACAGATCTGCACATTTCTTACCGCATTGTGCTGCATATATCACATTACTCAGTTTTTGTCTGAGTGTTTTAAGGCCCTCCTTGACATGTTTTAGTTCTTTTTCTTTCCCAACTTTGCTGGTAGGCAAACTTTCAGCCCAGTGTAGAGTTCTGATCAGCAACCTGAGAGGCATTCATTATTGATTGGAAAAAGGGATGCATTTTTGTCACAGGTGTCACGTGGCCATAAGAACAAGCTGTAAGAGCTGTGGTGGCACCGTGGTTAGAATGGAGTATTGCAGGCTCTTCTGCTGACTGCCAGGAGTTTGATTCTGACCTGCTCAAGGTTGATGTGGGATACCGGGACCTGAGTCTCCCGGCTTGGTTTCAGACCTCGTCCGGGGGCTGATTCTTGAGTTGTCACGGACTCTCATGGTAAAGAAAAGACAGACACAAAGCTGCCTCGGATGAGAGTCGAGAGAGAAGAAGTCCAAAGAGCAAAAGTGGCTTCTCTCCCTCCCAGGCTCTCCTTTATTAGCATACATCAAAGCAAGTTGCAGGCAGAAACTTTTGCAGGGGGGTGAGGGTTACAAACAAGGGAGTTTAGGGGGTTAGAGACAGCCAAGGTTTTACAAAATGTATCTTATCTATTACATGGCTTGTACAACTAACAGTTCACAGTAAAAGTTGCCATTGTGGTTCACATTG
>NW_015387360.1:265164-268695 GCF_001527695.2 Protobothrops mucrosquamatus | reverse complement strand
TGTGGTTCACATTGGAAGGTCTTATCAGGAAGCGATAATATAGTAGCTTGCATAGACAGTTCTTTTGACTTGTCTCTTTGTTCTCTGTTCTTACGTGTTTGCAGCTGCTAATTGCAACCTAACACGTAAGCATGAGAGTTGTGTAGGATTAAACATACTGAAGGTTACAAAATGGAGTAACTTATGCTATATTCCAACAGGTTGACTCACCCTTCCATCCTTCCGAGGTTGGTAAAATGAAGTCCCAGATTGTTGAGGGCAACATGCTGACTCTGTACACCAATTAAGAGGGTGTAAAGCATTATGAAGTGGTATATAACTCTAAGTTCTATTGCTGTTGCCACCCTATATATCCTACAGTTGTATTCAAGATGCAACTGTGGACGTAGTAAACTTAAATTTCAGTAAGGCATTTGATAAAGTAGACCACCACCTACTGCTTGGTAAGCTAGAAAAAGGCGGAATAGACAACATCACAACCAGATGGATCTCTAAGTGGCTGGCAAACCATACTCAATGAGTAGTCCTCAATGGCACTACATCCGCATGGAGAGAAGTAAGCAGTGGGGTACCACAAGGCTCTGTCTTAGGCCCTGTACTCTTCAAAATCTTCATCAATGAATTAGATGAGGGAATTGAAGAGGAACTCATCAAACTTGGAGATGACACTAAACTGGCAGGAGTAGCCAACATTCTAGAAGACAAACTCAGGATCCAAAAAGATCTTGACAAACTTGAACAATGGGCCCTATCCAACAAAATGAGTTTCAATGTGGAGAAAAGCAGGAAAAATCAAAGGTACAAGTACAGATTAGGCAAGACCTGGCTTAAAAACGCAACTGTGAAAGGGACCTTAGAGTCCTAGTGGACAATCACTTGACTATGAGCCAGCAGTATGCAGCAGCAGCCAAAAAAGCTAATACAGTCCTGGGTTGTATAAACAGAGGCATAGAATCAAGATCATGCAAAGTATTAGTACCGCTTTATAAAACCCTAGTAAGACTACATCTGGAATACTGCAACCAATTTTGGTCATCATATCATAAAAAGATGTTCAGAAAAAATTCAGAGGAGNTGGGAGGGAATCTGTGGCAGAAGGCGGTCTCGGAGGTAGCCAGGCCCGATGCCATGGATCGCTTTAAAGGTGGTAACTAACACCTTAAAGCGCACCCGGAAGACCACTGGTAACCAGTGCAGCTCGCGCAGCAGCGGTGTTACATGGGAGCGACGAGTCCCTCCCAACACCGCCCGCGCGGCCGCATTCTGGACCAGTTTTGTTGATTCACTAGTTCAGAAGAATCTCACCAAATTGCCCACCTTCCCTTGGGAAAGCCTGATTTAACCCTAAATGTTTAATCTCATACACTTCCTCCCCCCCCAAAGAGTCCAAGGTAGTGTATCTCTTAACTCCTATTCTATCCTTCTTCCTTTCAGCTATTGATTCCACCACATATACTAAGGATTACTTTATTCACAGCATCCATATAAAAAGAAGATTTGTACCCTCATGAGTACCTCTAATTATATTCTTATCTCACAGTTGGAATTGTGAAAAGTTCAATGTTTCATAGCCTTTAAAAACATGATTCTCAGTGGAGTGGGCAGTTGAATGAAGGATGCGTATGTCAATGGGGGAACCTGGGATGGGTGAATATTCAGAATTAACGGACAACAATCTGTACTCAGTTTACTTCATTTTTATTTTTTAATTTTATTCAACAACTTTCTTTTTAATTTTCTGGCCACATTTCCTGTAGGGTTGTTTATCCTATACAAAAAGGCCACAAGCGGATGAAAAGCTATAGCTAATACTCTTTCTTTTGCCCATTTTCTCATTCTCTTTTCAGCCAACCAACTTATCAATATGGAGGAGAACTGATATTGGGAGGCATTGACCCCCAGATGTACACTGGGGAAATTACCTGGGCCCCTATGACTGACCAGGGTTACTGGCAGATCGGTATAGAAGAGTAAGCGATATTCTTTATTTCTGATTTATATCTTCCATTTTATTTGAATGAGTTGCTCCTTCACCCTTTATAAATGATGGAAAGATATTCCTCTCTCTTGTTGGTTAGCTACATTAGACTTTTGGCAGAACTGATTAATCTAATACTTGTTTGCTACCTCTAAATATGTTTGTGGCAAGTAAAAAGAGACAGGCCTTCTTCTGCCAAGGACACAAACTTGGAAAACAGATGGGCACTTCTCACCATCCACCCAGCCAGCCAGCCAGCCAGCCAGATCCTCAATTGGCTAGTACTATACCTGCCATCCTTGGGTGGAGTGCAGAAAACTAAAAAACTTACTGTAAATATAAAATCTTCGTAAGAATCAACAAAGAAAACAGACCAAGGAGCAAGATGCAGTCAGCAGAAACAATAATAGTAACAATAGTCATAATATCAAATCATCTTAATACATTTATATATAAAAAGAGCAGTATTATAGTAACATTTTATTTGTAAGAACAATAAAATATTTTAAAACAACTTATTAAAAAAGGCTTCATCATCGAAAAGAGTGAGATGTAATTTTCAGATGAGTTTCTCATTAGGGAAATTTGAAACCTTAACTTCCATCACTACATTCAAAGCCCTAGAGTTGCAAGCCACAAGTTTGAATTAAAAATAAATAAATAAAAAGAAAAGTAAAGGTTGTTTTAAATACAAATAAAAATAAATAAATAAAAACGACCTTTCGATCAAGAAGATGGAAAGCCTGATGAGTGTTGACATACATTTATGAAGAAAAGTTGATAAAAACCCATTAGCAACACAATCCTAAGCATGTTTGGTTGAAAGAAAATGCTACTGAATTTAGCAAAGTACACCACTGAACAAATATATTAAATAACTTAATATACTGTGGAGTATGAAATCTATAGAGGAGATACATTCTCTCATACATGAAGCTATCAAATATTTGAAGTTCATTCATTTTGCTTTAAAGATTTTTTTTTTGGTAATTGGCTTCCAAAATTTCTAGTAGAGATCTTTCCAAAGATCAGTTGCAATATTCATGCCTGTTTGCTTCTGTAAATACAGCAGAATGTTTAGTGGACATACTAATTGTAAAATATTGACCAATATTTATGCATGATCATAACTATGGTGCCAACATTAATAGCTACTCCTCCAAGAAGTATGGCATCTGCAATTAAATGTCCCATTGATTCTTGATCAGCCTTCCTCAAATTGATGCTTTCCACATTTGTTAGATTTCAACCATCCTGAGCCATCATTGCCTTTGTGGGCTATCTGGTTGGTAAAGGCTGATTAAAGGCTGTATGTAGAGTCCATAGGCTTTTATTTGTTTTATCAATTGTTGTATGCTTTAGTTGTTTGTAACTGTTTTGGTAATATTCTGTGTTCTTATCTATAGATTTTCTATTGGCAACAAGGCCACTGGCTGGTGCAGTGAAGGCTGCCAGGGCATTGTGGACACGGGAACATTTTTGCTAACTATTCCACAACAATATTTAACGGATTTCGTTCAGACTGTAAATGATGGTTACGATGGTTCAGTAAG
>NW_015387360.1:232235-264872 GCF_001527695.2 Protobothrops mucrosquamatus | reverse complement strand
CGATGGTTCAGTAAGTAGAGGAAAGAATTTTGAACAAATTTTGTGATTGTTCAGGGAAGTATTATTATTACAACTCAAGAAATCTATCAGTTTTGCTTTCATGCAGTTTCTCATTTCTTGTTCTTATGTTTGTTTTGGCTGTTTTCCACAATAGGATGTGAACATGTTGTTGTATTTTATCTCCGTGAGCATTTGTAACGGGGGTGGGGTGGGGTGTTACAAGCAATTTCTTACAATATACCTTTTTGTGCACACTTGTACTGTATATTGCTGAGCTACAACAATATAGAATACAATTTTTAAAATTATAAAAAAAGAATTTTGTTAGTGGTTTGCAAGTAAGCTCAGAATTATAAAATTTATGTCTATTCAAACAAATGCCAAAATAATTATTTTTTCTATCACTCTTAATAGCCATAAATAACCTGAATATCATTTTATTGATCCAAAGACATTTTGCACAGCTTAAAGGCACATTTGACAGGCTGAAAAAAAGGTTTCGTGCTGGTCAACCTCTCTTATTGCCTCAATTTAACCTTCCCTTACATTTGTTCTTTCACAGTATGCGGTGGACTGCAACAATGTCCAGAATATGCCTACCATTACCTTTTTCATTAATGGTTCCCAGTTCCCACTTCCTCCTTCTGCTTATGTCTCCAATGTAAGTATGCTTTTCCAAATTCTCCAGTGCATTATTGGAAACCACTTCATTTTAAGATGAATTGATGTTCCATATCTCAATAATAACATCACACAGAAGTAACATTAAGCTCATGCTACTTTATTTATACAGAAAATATGTCGCTTAATATGGAGCTATCAGTTCTGTAATTTACCTTCTATAATTCAGTCAGAATACTTGCAGATGACACAGGTGGCTGCTCTTGAAGAATCAGCTGCACATTGAGGCACATATAATATGGATTTTGTACCATGTCTTTGCAAGGAAGCCCTAGAAAATGATACTGCTGGGCAATTGCATAATAAGGTGGGGAACCTGAGTTAGACAATGTTTTTATGTCATGTAATTTAATCACAATCCAAATCCAGATTGCATTAAAATATGCTTGATGTTCCTTCTTTTCTGCAATAGGGGCAGAATCTGAAACAATTTATTTCTTTTTCTTTTACAGAACAATGGCCAGTGTTCACTTGCAATTGAGCCAACATATGTGTCTTCCTCAACTGGGCAGCCTCTATGGATCCTGGGTGATGTCTTCCTTAAAGAGTATTATTCTATTTTTGACATGGGAAACAACAGGGTTGGTTTGGCCCCATCAGCCTAAACAAATACTAGTTTTCTTTCTGGATTAATGGAGCTGATTTTTGGATCCCAACAAAATATTTCTAATTAACTTTATACAGAAAATTGTACGTTTCTCAACTGACATCCAATCTTAGCCCCTTTACATAAAGTTTGTTCACTTATCTTTGCTACAAAGAAATAAATTCGAACATGCCAAACTAGTGTTTGTAATATTCATTCTTTAACAATGTATATATTTTGGGTTTCCTTCCACAATATATTGTTTTTTGTTCCCAGTGAAATTCATCCTCTTCTCAATTGCTTTTTCGTAGTAAGAAGAAAAATGGGAAAAGCTGGTTCAAAATATGGGAGAAATGAAAATGAAAAATAATACGTACTAACTGCAAAATGTCATGCTTGAGATAAGGCATTTTGGTAATATATTTTTTTTCTAGAAGCATTTTTTCCAGAAGGAAACATGTTTTGCAATACTGCCACCTAATGGATTTTGGTCCATTTGTTGGCTCAGAAGTTTGCATTTATTTCAACCATGAACTTTTTTTCCATTGTCCCAAAAGGCAACTGGACTTTGTGTTTTCTTGGAAACATTTTGCTTTTCATCCAAGAAGCTTGTTCAGTTCTGACTGAATGGTAGAGGGTGGAAGGATTTATACTCCAGTCCTTGTAATCATCTGGTCGTTAGCACTCTTTCTGAGATTGTTGAGGCCACTTGGAGGATTTCTGTGCCCTCAGGATCAGATGAATAGTGCAAACGGGTATGGAACCAAACAGATATGGACAACTCGCCACGGCCAACTCACCATGTACTATTCTTTCAATATTAGTATAACTCCTGTGGCAAGTTATTCTGTAATGAGTTGGTCATGGCGAGTTGTCCCATGGTGAGTTGTCCCAGCAAGTTGGCTGCAGCAAGATGGCCATGGAGAATTGGTTGTGGCAAGTTGTCCTAGACCCTTTTTGGAACTGCTGAAAGGACTGTGTTGTAAACAGGAGATACATGGTGTCATATCTCTCCTCCTTTGTTGACAGAGGGCTGTTCAGTCTTAATGTAGATGATCTCTTTGACCCCTCATTCAAACCTATGGTCCTCTCTGTACAGAATGTGGACTTTGCTGTCTTCAAGAAAGTGACCTTTATCTTTCAAATGTAGGTGGACTGCTGAAACTTGTCCTGATGGGTTTGGTCTCCTATGTTGTGCCATGCGTTTGTGAAGTGGTTGTTTTGTTTCTCCAATGTACAGATCTGCACATTTCTTACCGCATTGTGCTGCATATATCACATTACTCAGTTTTTGTCTGAGTGTTTTAAGGCCCTCCTTGACATGTTTTAGTTCTTTTTCTTTTCCCAACTCTGCTGGTAGGCAAACTTTCAGCCCAGTGTAGAGTTCTGATCAGCAACCTGAGAGGCATTCATTATTGATTGGCAAAAGGGATGCATTTTTGTCACAGGTGTCACGTGGCCATAAGAACAAGCTGTAAGAGCCGTGGTGGTGCCATGGTTAGAATGGAGTATTGCAGGCTCTCCTGCTGACTGCCAGGAGTTTGATTCTGACCTGCTCAAGGTTGACTCACCCTTCCATCCTTCCGAGGTTGGTAAAATGAAGTCCCAGATTGTTGAGGGCAACATGCTGACTCTGTACACCAATTAAGAGGGTGTAAAGCATTATGAAGTGGTATATAACTCTAAGTTCTATTGCTGTTGCCACCCTATATATCCTACAGTTGTATTCAAGATGCAACTGTGGCCGTAGTAAACTTAAATTTCAGTAAGGCATTTGATAAAGTAGACCACCACCTACTGCTTGGTAAGCTAGAAAAAGGCGGAATAGACAACATCACAACCAGATGGATCTCTAAGTGGCTGGCAAACCATACTCAATGAGTAGTCCTCAATGGGACTACATCCGCATGGAGAGAAGTAAGCAGTGGGGTACCACAAGGCTCTGTCTTAGGCCCTGTACTCTTCAAAATCTTCATCAATGAATTAGATGAGGGAATTGAAGAGGAACTCATCAAACTTGGAGATGACACTAAACTGGCAGGAGTAGCCAACACTCTAGAAGACAAACTCAGGATCCAAAAAGATCTTGACAAACTTGAACAATGGGCCCTATCCAACAAAATGAATTTCAATGTGGAGAAAAGCAGGAAAAATCAAAGGTACAAGTACAGATTAGGCAAGACCTGGCTTAAAAACAGCAACTGTGAAAGGGACCTTAGAGTCCTAGTGGACAATCCCTTGACTATGAGCCAGCAGTATGCAGCAGCAGCCAAAAAAGCTAATACAGTCCTGGGTTGTATAAACAGAGGCATAGAATCAAGATCATGCAAAGTATTAGTACCGCTTTATAAAACCCTAGTAAGACTACATCTGGAATACTGCAACCAATTTTGGTCATCATATCATAAAAAGATGTTCAGAAAAAATTCAGAGGAGAGCAACTAAAACAATCAAAGGCCTGGAGACTAAAACATATGAAGAACGGCTGCAGGACTTGGGTTTGGCTAGTCTAAAGAAAAGAAGAAATAGGGGAGACATAATAGCAGTGTTCCAGTATTTGAGGGGCTGCCACAAAGAAGAGGGGATCACTTGTCTGAGATGGTATAGGTTCTCCTGCTTGGGCAGGGGGCTGGATTAGAAGATCTCCAAGGTCTCTTCCAACTCTATTCTATTCAACTATTCAAGATTGTGGAGAGGGAGCCAACTCTCTCGAAGAAGTTGACAAGAGAGGCCTTCTGTAATTGCTACACTGTCTTATACTATTAATCAAAATGAAGTCAAGAACAAATCTGATCCTTGCAAAACAAAGATTAGATGGAAACAAGCTAGCTTGTTCAAGAGGTGCCAAATAATCTAATAGGACAGAAACAAAAGTAGAAAGGTTTGAATCTAGTTTTATAAATAGGGCTACTTCTTGAATATTTGCAATTGATTACATTGTTTTTGTAATATGTCCTATAATTTTAAATTGATATTACTTATCACAGTTCTGTGATTTTCTTATTAGCTTATTTAATTTGTTCCAATCTGGCTTCCAGTTTGAGCCTGACACCTCCCTTGTATATTTCTGTACATTGCTAAACAATGCCTGCAAAATATAGCAGGCACAGCAAATTTCTCCTGTGCTTCAGTAATTGGCACCTTGGTAACTTTATGTACCATAGATATTTTATTAAAGACCACATTACCACACCTATTCATTAGTCTTTTTTTTCATTGAGACATATTTTTGTAAACGGTGTCCAAAACTTTATTGTAACACATAAAATACAGAGAACCTATTAGAACAGCCGCAGTACTGAAATATTTTTTCATACAGTCAACCAACTGCTTAACTGAGATCTTTCTTTTCAGGACATCATCAGCTTGTTTATTCTCTTACTTTACTGAGGCCTTATGGATAAATTATATACCAGCATGCTGATGGATGAAAACATCTTTTCAATCAAATTGTAATTGGCTAATCAGTATATTTTGGGCTGAATATATAACCATAGATCTGTAGATTAAAAACTTAAGTGAAAAATATACTTCCTCTTTCTTATATGGCATACTCATATGATATAGGAAATGCTATCCCATTAGCATTTTTTCACTAGCAACTTAAAATATCTTCTAAGGTCACCAATCATTGTTATATCAAAATACAGTAATGAAGAAAGACTTTATATCATTTCAAAACAGCTGGATGATCCTATGAAAAGAGTACAAGTCTCTAAGTGTGAAATTTCCATTGAAGAAAAAAAATGTCTGGGACTGGAGCGTTCAAATAGTGGGGAGTAATGAACAGCATTTGCAACATCAGGGGGAAATGGAAGTAATGCTGGGAAAATCTGTTCCTGGGAAAGAGCATCATCACTGTTTTCTCTCCGTGATACATAAAAAAGAGAGGGAATAATCAGATAAAGAAGCTGCTAATCAGGAAGCACTAGAAAATATAATTTTATTTGTTTGGTTTAGGGCTTCTTGCTATTGTTTTCTTTTAAGAGTAACACTATTTGAAAGGAGATTATTTATACTTAAGTTTAAGTGGCAGAGACTTATTATTTCATATGGGAAACACTGGTTTATAAATACAGTCTTCTGATTTCATATCACAAACACTGGCTTAGTGGTTTAGACTTGCATGGGTAAATCTTAATAGTTGAGATTAAAGCAAGATCACCCATGTAGTTAATGGAAGGTGTTATAGGGAGATTAGTGTACCATCCATACGTTCTTCTACATGTATAGGTACATCTTAAGGCAAGGACACCTTTACATAACCACCAGCCTCCTACTTCTTATCCTCTGCAGTATCTTCACACATTGCATGAGCATCTTTTGCTGAATTCTATCTTTCCATATTGTTGGCCCCACCCCAACCTTAATTATTCCTCCTGCTTCTCCCTGCAATATTTATTTTTAAAAGAAACTAATTGATCATGGCAAAGGGTAATGATTAAGGATGATTCAGATAGTAGCAAAGCACCATGTAGCCTTTCGATCTAGATCAAAGGGGGAAATCCCAGGAACCTTGACAAAACATCTTCAAAGGAATTGCTGCAGAATAGCCATTGCTGTGTTTCATGTAGAATGGGCTAACAGCAAGATCACCATGTACTTAGATGAAGGGGCTCGTGATTCCCAATGAGGTCAGTATATGACCACCCATCTGTACGTAGATATGTTAAATCCCATGTCGACGCTGCTAACATCGGATGTTCTTGCTTTGACAACAGATGGAAATGCAGCCATTTTACTCTTTTGCTTTTAGAGTTAGTTGATGCTGGGAGGGAGAATGTGGACGAGAGTCCAGTTAGTCATAACAATAATAACTCAGCTGTGGGAATACAAGGTTTTTGTGCCCAGAGTTGATAAAGATTTGGCAGGCTGGAGAGCTGGGGAGAAAGCTTGGCTTCAAGCTAATTGGGGAATGTGATTTATGACTGTTAATTGGAGGAGGGAATTGTGCTTTGTTACTTTGTGCTCAGGTGAGGGGAATTCAGTTTTTGGCTTTAACTATGTAGTGCTGATACTTTGTTTCTTGAATAAAAGATTCTTTAAGGTAAACAATGCCTCGAAGTTCTTTTTGAAGAGTTTCATCTGTCGGAACCATGACATTCCAATCCTTGGGATTAAAGGCAGGATGATTCAAGTGCTTTAGGGAAAGATGCAACTGATTTACAATTTTACAATGAATTTAGAAATTCATGAGCCGTCTGCAGATTCAATACCATTTATGTGAATTCAAGTACATGACATGTCATTATAAACAGATGTTGGTAAGTATCAGAGACTTTTTATTCAGAAGCACTATATCAGCCATTATTAGCTCTACTGGTGGAAATAATCAAAATAACTGATTTAATGAGCAATGTATAGTTTTCCTGTTATAGGAACACAAATAACTAACAAAACTTCCCCTGTGAGCATAGCAGAGTGCATTATATAAAAGGCTTGTCATAATTAATACCCCATTGATTTCACCAGGTTCCTCAGATTAAATAAAGGACCAACCCATAATGAGGTTTGTTTCTAAAATCAAAGTCTCTATAGTAACTTTTGCATGCTACAGCATAACTCTAGTCTAATGCAAAACATCCCTGGGGTTAAGACAGCCTGTTCATATTTTTGTTTTGCTGCTTCAAGTTAATAAAAGAACAATCTTCCCTTATTTGTTCAGAATCTCTCTTTCTTGAATTTAGCTAACCCTTAAGAGCTTTATGTCAATTTTGTTGGAAGTAATTCAGCTAAAATCAAAGGGCATTCCTTCTGAGCATACAAGTACAGGATTGCATTGTTAATTTTTAATAGCTGTGGATTCAACTTATATGTATAGAAATTCTTATATTTGGCCATTTTATGTATGAATATTCAGAGTATTAACTTTCAGTAGCTCATTCTCCTTCTTATACCAGCCTCTCCCCTCCATTCTCCCCTCTCTCCAAAAATCCATTTCCAGTTTTCATGCGCATAGTAAATAATAATGTAAATGTAACATATAAAACATAAGTAAAGTAACTTGACTTTCCTTCTCAACTAAAACCAAAGGCCTAAATCTGAAGTCCCCTTTAAGCTTGAGCTCTAAGCTAAATACTGGTAACTCTTTCTTTCTTTCCAAGTATGTCCCCCCATTAGCTCAGTGATCAGTCAATTCTAGACCAAAGAATTGTATTTTTAAACGATCACTGAATCTTCCCTCTTATTTTAAGAATGTGAGTTGTATGTTAGAGTTAAAGTAAGTTTATACTTGTTTATATTAAGAATGGGTTGTTAGGGTTAAACTTGGATTACTATATGCTTAATCCTGTACTCAGCTCTGGGAAGTCAGGGGGGGAGGGGGGAAGGGGATTAGGGGATTGAAATTACAAAAAGTGATGTATTTATATGTTACAGGTAAATAATAACTGTACTGAAAAGAGGAGATGTTCGGCTGGTACCCCAAACTGCACTCGCCGGGGTGGTTAAGAAGGGAGATGGGATGTAGTTAGGTGGAAAGGAGGAAGGAGGAGAGGTTGTGGGTTTAGAGGGAGGAAGGACAGGAAAGTGAATGAGAGTGGAGACAAGGGGGGACTGCCGAGCGTTTCCGAAAATGTATTGATTTGGATTATCTTTTTTTTTTGCTTGTGTATGTAAATGCATCATACTGGCATTTGTTGTTTAATTATAAAAATCAATAAAAATTTTATTATAAAAAAAAAGAATGAGTTATTCCTATTAAATTATATTGTGAATTTTTAAGAGGGTGAAGGCACAGCAACATTTTAGCCTAGTGTTAGAACGATTTAACTTCCATTGTTTGTAAACCTGAACAAGATACTATTGTTAAGAATGTTACATTATATGCAGAAAAAAAACCAACAGCAGAAATTCTGAAAGGTGCTTAGAAAACGGAGCAGGCGAATTAAAAAACAAACAAACAAACACAAAAGGCATGCTATTTTTCTGTGACCAACGCAATTTTCAGGCGGGAACTCTCTGAACTACAGTTCCCAGCAATCCATGCAAGAGGGGCGGAGTCAGAAATGGTTGAGTGCTGCCCTCTTTTGGGTATGCCTAGGAAGTTGAAGAACGAGAAGGTGACAGTAAATGAGGGGGACAGAGAGCTGTCTATAAGGGGGTCCCGGGACGGCGGTGAAAGTTGCGGAAGGAAACTTCTGCAACAGGTGGACTACTTGCTGCCCGGAAGAGCCCCCAAGAGGAGCCCGACCAGCAGACGAGACCGAAACGTGAGTTCGCCAAGCGAAGCGGTAGTAGCGGCGGGGTTACTTTCCTCCCTTAAGAGATTACAGCGGTTTCCTGACCTTCACGGCAGGGTGAGTAAGGAAGGGGTTGGAAATATTTCAGACGGGGCCAGGCAGAAACGCTTAACGCCGGGTAGCGCCGCGAGCCGGTGTTAACGTGACCGGCAAAAGTAACAGTAACTCTTGCCGCCGCTCTGCCTTTCCCCCCCCCCCGCCCCCCACATCCGCTGGTTGGGGCGGCAGCGGTGGGTCCAGCGCCTGGTTTGACCTGAAAGACATTCGGGGGCATTCCCAAGCCAGCAGGTGCAAGAGGGCGAAGGGAAAGAAGATGCCCCCGTAGGGCAGAACCCGAAGCGGCTCGCGAGTGTCCGGGGAAACGCCGGGGAGGGGGGGGGGCGGCGGCGGGGGAACCGGCAGACTCAGCGGAATGACTCGGCTGGGCGGACGCGCCAGCGGGGCGCCCCCTGCGTCGTCTCTTGTGAACGGCCCCCAAGCAACTTCGGGGGCGGGGGCGGGGACCCCGCGTTGGAGAGTCCTACTCCCCTGAGCGCTTGGGGGTCACGCGTGACGACAGGGAGACGAGTGGGAAGGAAGCCCGGGGAAGAAGAAAGTTCCTCGAACCTGCGCCCGCCCCCCCGCCCCCCCCCCCCAAGGCGGCGAGAGTTGCACTTCCGAGCCGATGGCAGAACCCGGGAGTTGAGCCGCAGAGCAATTAAGGAGGAGGAAAAAGCCGAGAGCTGCTGCCGGGCGGAGGAGGTGGAGGGTGGGGGGGGGGGGAGGTCAAATTGGAGAAAGGAGGAAGCGGGGCTTGGAGGTGGGGCTGGCCCGCCTCGCCTCCTCTGCAGCGCCGCCAGGAGATTACGGGGATCCAGGGAAGCTTATATAACAGTTCCTTCAGCAAGAGGAGGATTTTAAGCGGGGGCTACCGAAGTTTTCTGGCCGTTTTGCGATTGGTCTAGCAGGCAGGAATGGGACTCGCTTCGCCTCTGGACTTTGTCCCGTTCGCTGCCTCAAGATAAATCCTGAAGAGACGAGTTCATTTCATTCTACTTGTCAGACGGAAGTTTCCGATGAGAAGCGCCGGAGGGCTCCTCGTTAGCTTTAATTGACGTTTCTTGTTGTTCCTGCAAAGTCTCGGGGAGTTCCCACGTGCTTTGGCGTTAGAGGTGTGAAAAAAAAATGCCGGCCGCGTCATCCGCCGCCCGGCCTGTCTCCGGCGCTCTCTGGTAGTCAGCGCTGCCTGGGTGTAAATGCCTCGTGCTGGGGAAGGCGCTCCCACGTGCCCTGCTCCCCAAACCTGCCGGTGATTAAAAACAGTGTAGGAAGATGCCAGTGTCTTTTTTAGGCTCCTGCTTTAGGACTCTTTAGCCGTGGTGTTGTCCTGGAAATGTAGCTGCTCGGAGGTTTTGTTTTACAAGGGAGTTTACGAGTTTGTACAAGGGAGGGGAAAAAAAAAAAACCTGGCTGGCAAACTTCTTATCAGAACTTTCTTGTATCAGAAATATCTTGGCAGGTCAAAAGTTAGATCTAGGAGTAGCATACCAGGGCTGCAAAAAAAAAAAAAAAAAGATAATCATCAGATGGTAGCAAAAAATAAATAAAAACACAGTATGCAGCATCTTAAAAGATTATTACTGGTTTACTGTATTTATGCAGCTCTGATATGATACATTTATTAAAAGCAGTTCCATGAACTTTCTGATGGCAGTAAATTTAAAGAAGGTGTGAATGTTGTGTGTATAGCTTTAGTGCTAATACAAGTTGTAATTTATTATTGCTGCAATGCTTTAATGTTCTGCATAATCCTTAGATTTCTGAGAAGTACTGTACTCGGAATATTTTGTTAATGCTTGTTGCTTTGAGGCTTGCACATTTTTTCTTAATGAACATGATGAGGGGAAAAAAAACCACCCTGAACAGATGGTAGCTCTGTGAACACATCTTACTGTTCTTTGTGCTTTTAATTTCCTCTACCATATTTGTTTAACTTCATGCATGGCTACTTCTACCACCCGTATGTGGGCTGGAAAGACAGGTCTCTGCCTGATTTTTCTTGAATCTGTTGCTTTCCTTTTCTGTTTACAGATGCTATATATGCAGGTCACACAGTATTGGACAAGCAAATGCAAGTAACCTGTCCTTTGGAGAAGAGTTTGGTTTCATGGACTGAAAACAAAACATGGAGTCCTGAGGATTCCTAGGGCTTTGGTACCAAGATATATACCACACATACAACCTCTCAGTGGCCATAAAATCACCCGCTGAGGAATAGTTGAGATTTTATGGTAATATAGGCTGCTCTAAAGTAATATCTGTCTCAACACATGCAACAGGAAACATAGCTGATCTGCTTTCTGTACCGGTGTAAGAAATATGACTTACGAGTGGGAGAGTTGAGTAATCCTTATGGCCATCATTGGCTAGTTTGGGAGTAAATGGTCTCAAACCTCTGCAAAGCTGGGATGTTGATTGTTTTGGTCTATCCCAGGGGTAGGCAACCTTGGCTCTTTTATGACTCTTGGACTTCAACTCCCAGAATTCCTGAGCCAGCATGGCTGGCTCAGGAATTCTGGGAGTTGAAGTCCACGAGTCATAAAAGAGCTAAGGTTGCCTACCCCTGGTCTATCCCCTGCTGGGGCATCTTCGTTGAGAAGATAAAGCCTCTTGGGAGTTTCCTTGTAGATTTTTATGAGTAGTTGGCAAGGCTTACATATAGGAAACACATCTGTTTCAGTCTGGATGGCCTATGCTGGAGGTGTATATATATCCAGTTCCTATTCTTGTTAGATATATTTTTCATCTTTTTCAAGCAGGGAATGAAGACAAGCTCTTTTAAGAGATAAGACCTACAGCCTGTTTTGGTGATCGAGTTCTGCAAAATTTTCTAGAGTTGGCTTTTCTGTGTATATATTAGAAGTGATAATTGCCTCCCCAAGGATGATGTTTTTTAAAGGCAGTTTTTAAAAAAGCAGTTATAAAACTAATTTTGAAAAGTTAAGTTTACATTCAATAGCGTTAGAAAATAATTAACAGGAAAATGCAAATTCAGCGATTTTAAATTTTGGCCACACATTTAATTAAATCATGGTTTAACTATGGTTTACTGAATCTATCATAGTGACTGCCATTATGCAATATGATGAAAAACTTGCTAAAATGAACAGACTTCAGAAAATCCCATTCCTTAGTGAACCTTGGTGTGATGTATAAATCTAATCTTAGATAGGTGGAATTGCCAAGTCTGAACGTGGCTCTTGTATTTTTAAATTTTTCATTCAACGTACTAACAAAAGGCAAGCTATATTATTACATAAATTATTAATACTTTAACCATGATTTAATATTGTGTTTATTTAGTAAACTGTGTTTAAACAAATTGTATCTTAGCATGAAGCTAACTTCACCCAATTGTTGCACCAACAAGAAATCCATCTGATATCCCTATTATTTTTCCACATGACAGAAGAAGCTGAATGGCTTAAGACTAAAAGATGACTTATTTTTCCTCTTACAGTGTCTAGAAAAAGTGGTGAAAAATAGTGAGCTTTTCTTTGGAAGCATATAGCATGAAATAATGCTAGAGTGAACACACCTTTCATCAGCTTTGCATTTAAGTGCTACTTGGATCCCCATAGGCCCCTAGGAAGTGTGTTCAGCGAAGCATGAATACATGATATGGTGTAACATGTACACTGATAGCTCATCCTCAGTGTGCTCATCCGTTCTTGCTTGCTCATCAAACTGGAGTGAGCTGTCAATTTTGCATATGGCACAACACTGAGGGAAAGAGTCAATAGCTAAAGAGTGAGAAATAAATTTCAATTAGCTAGAAAATAGCAAAATTAAATTTAGCAGAGAGAAATGCAAAATTTTTCACTTAAGAAACAAATCAAGTTTATCAGAATATGGGGCAGGGTATCTTGTTTGGTAATAGTACTTAGACAGTACTGGAATAGGTCTTGGAATAATTAGTTGATTTGCAAATTGAATATAAGCCAGCAATATAATATGATTACGGAAGGGACAAATGAAATTTTAGGCTGCATCAAGGGAAGTATATCTTCAAATAACAGGATATAATCCCATGATTTTATTCTATATTGGTGAGATCCCATCTTGAGTATTCTGTGCATCTCTGGACCACATACTTTAAAAAACGTTCAGTAAGAATAATTAGGAGACCAGAAACCAAACCCTATGAAGAGACATTGAAAGAACTGAAGATTCTTAGCTTTATTATTCCCACAGAGAAAGATTGATTGGCTCAAAGTAACCCAATGGATTCCATTGGTGAGATAGACTTGAACCTGGATCTCCTCTCCTAGTGGTTCTCTTATTATATATAAATTGTGGTATGACCAACAAAATATTGAGTCCTCCAACAATCTGTAGTTAAGGACAAAGTGTGAATTAGTCATAGTATTGAAAAAAATGTTTATAATTAAGGCGTCTTCCTCTTTGTCATTAATACAAGCAGTATTTCTTATATAACTGAAAATAAAATGGGACAACTGAGTGGAACTTTGAATGGATGCATGGAGAGACGCCAAATTATTACAAGGGACAAGAGGAGATGACTTTAAGTGTTGACTTACTAAATGATAGTTAATTGGCAGAGTTAATTTGATCTCCCAAAATAAAACTTGCTATTACTTGTGTTAAAGCTCTACTGCAATAAGCCCAGGGGTATATTATCCATCCTAGAAGCATTCACTCCGCCACCAATATAATTTTACGCAAGGATTATTCAAATACAGCACAATGTTGTCACCACATGCTAGAACTTTGACTCATTCTGTGTCTTCTCCTATTATATCTAGTGAATCCCTTTTTCTTTGGTGCCTCAGTTTTTTATATTGGTTAATATTCTCTGCCATAGATTTATGACTTATAGTAGTAAATTTAAAAAATAGTTTTAATAGAAATTATTGTAGAGGTGCACTTATACTAAATTTAATATTACATTCTATTTTCAGAATTTAGAGCTGAGTCTTGCTTTTTATGTAACTAAAATAGCACCCCTGACTAGAGAAAAACATTGGCATATTTGCAGAAGCAGATGCTTTCAAGAAGTAAAAAGAAATATTTAAGCAATAAATGCTGTTGAGGGGCAAGCCAGCCCAATAAGAACTGAACTTTGCTCATGGACAAGAAATACTGACTGTCTGCTAGGAGAGTGGCAAATGGGAAAGAGAATTGAGTATTTTGGAAGAAAATATTTGGCTGATTTTATGTTATTTTAAAATACATTTATGAGGCCTCTCAACTCCAAACAATTTAGGGTAGTGTATAAGAATAAAAACAGGAAAGAAGACAACCCAATCAGCAAAAAAAAGATTAGCTCAGAGGGAAAACCCCATGTTCTTTTAACACAATCATATCCTTGAGCCCCCACCCCCATCCTAGCCCAAAGTCTAGGAAAAGAGCCAGGTCTTCAGGGCACATCCAAAGGACACAGGACGGGGACCATCCAGACCTCTGGGAGGGATATTGCTCCAGAGGGGAGGTACCATAACAAAACAGATATAAAAAGGAATATCCCTTAGTGCCTGTACTGTGGCATTCTGAACTCATTGCAGCTTCTGAGTAGTCTTCAGGGCAGAACCACATAGACTGCATTGTAAAGTCCATGCGCAGGGTGACCAAAGTGTGAGTGACCACGAGTGACCCCAGGAATGGGTTCAAATGGTACACAAGATGAATTTGTGCAAAGCCCCTCCTGGCTATAGTTTCCATTATTTTTTGAGCAGGTGCTGAAAGTTCAGGAGGAGCACCAGTTCAAAGTGGAGAAGTTCAATCTCATCCAAAACTAAAAGTCAAGGACTCCAGCTCCAAGTGCCCCAAGACAGCAACAGCCATCCAGTCTTGCTAAGGTTGAGCCTGAGTCTGTTTCTCCCCCTCCCATGCACACTTCAACAGTCCAGACACCGGGACAAAACCTGGACAACATCACTGGGTCAATTTGGGATTGAAATGTATAGCTAGCTATCATCATAGTACTGATGATATTTGATCCCAGTTGACAGATGACCTCACCCAGTGATCTCATATAGATGTTAAAAGGAGGATTAAGAGCATTAAACATTCTGGTACCCTATAGATCAGGGCCTTTGGGCTTGATCTCTCCTTCTTGTTAATACTGCAAAAACAAAGGAGGAGAAAAGAACAGGGCAGAATACTCTTGTTGGACTTGTAGAGAATCCAGAAGGAATAACAGTAGTAATAATAAATTCCTTGTGGTAAGGAAAACATTACATAGTCAATTTCTACAAAAGATTGAGGGAAAAGTAGAATAAAGATATAAAAATAAAATTTTGCATATAACTGGAACATTAAAAAAAGAAACTGAAAGCTTGATTTTTGGCTGCTCAAGAGCAAGCTATTCAAACTAATGCAATCAAGGGCAGAATTGAAAAATCATCAAATGATTCAAAATACAGATTGTACAAAGAGGCAGAAGAAACTAGAACACACACTCAGTTTGTGTAAGAAGATTGCACAAACTAATGATAAACAATGACATAACACAATCACCAAAATGATTCACTGGAACATCTGTAAAGATTTATCATGTGTCAGTAATGAAAAATTGGTGTGAAACAGTTGAGAATGGGCAGGTTTGTTTGTTTGTTTGGCTTGTATGCCACCCATACAACTGGGTGACTGGGTGGCTTACAAACATTAAAAGACAGTAAAACATTAAAACAATAAATAATAAACTGTGGAATTTCCAAATACAAACTGATAAATAACAGTCATAACACATCAGATTTAACTGTAGTTGAAAAGAATAAAGTGTGGATAATTGATGTGGTAATATGAAGGGATTGTAGACTGAAGAGAAGATCACAAAGTATCAAGTATCCATATTGGGTCACAGTTCCATAAAACACACCAGTCATTACAGAATATCCTTTCTATTTTGTGAGATTGTTTCCATTGTTTCAGTGTAAATGTTGCTTTTTTAAAAAAATAAAAAAAACCAGATGTGTGTTCTTGGTACGTGCAAATATTTGCCTTCCATTTTCAATATATGGATATTGAGATACTTTCCGAGTGACACTGGATGGCCCAAATCCAGGAATTCTTATCTGCAGGAAGCTGTAGGAGGGTGCAAATGTAATTTCATCCCCCCTCCCCTTCTTTCTATGTGTGTATGTTTTCAGTCTATAGTTATATCTTAATACATTGTGGATACTTAAAAATCTGACTGGTTTCATTCTTCAGTGTAGATTTATTAAATAAATGTTGCTGTTGTTTGGAAATAAAGAGGATACTCAAATCTTTTGATTTCCTTCCCAGAGTCTAGAATGATTAGTCTTTATGTATGAACAATACTCCTGGCTGCATTCACTAAAACTTTCTTTAAAAAAATCCAATTTATAACAATCAGTTGTAATATAAAATAGTACTAAAGTGGGAAATATGAGATGATTTCAAGGACAAAAAAAGTTTTCTAAATAATTCTCCTTGTCTGCCATCAACAAAATTACCAAGTGTTGGTAATTATTATTTTAGTACTTGACAACTAGCAATTTCCTTCAGATTTCTGACTCTACAGTATGTGGTTGTGATCTCACTTTTGAATTTTGTGACATCATTCAATGAAAAGATGTACAGTACGTGTACAAACCAACTGGCCTATATGCTATGTGAAACTTTGTTTAACAAGCTTCCATTGTCTAGATCCACACAACTCACTAAGCCATAAATCAGGTTTACAAATCACAGCACTGTATTCACAAATGGAGCAAATCAATTTAAGGATGCACAATATTGCTTGATGGAAAAGGCAGTCCAGGATTGTTGTAATCCTTTAATGTTGATATTGTAGCAGCATTTCTTTCTACATAATCCTTTTAAAATACAATATCTGGTCAAGGACTAGGATGGCATTACAATCTTCTCTCGTCATCCAGATTGTACAAACTTTAGAAATCTGTAGTGCTAAGCAGGTTTTGGTGAAGCCTAATGATTTTTGTTCGTTGCTTTAATGGCATTAGCTGAGTTTCCAGAGTTGCCTAGCAGCTGTATAGTGCATTTGGCACAAAGCCTACTGGGTGAACAGCTGACGGAGACATGGACATCATGTTTTGGAGTAATTGACTTTAAGGTCTCTTTTAAATTGGAGAGACAAGCTTTTTCTCAGACAAAGCCTTTAACTGTTTATGGACATGGTAGTGAAGTCCACTGGCACAATGTGTATATTTATTTAATTTATGCAGTTTGACACTGCTCCCTTTGAAAGTGGCTTTGGATGGATCAAAGTGTATCTGCTTTGTGTGAATGTAGGTGGATCAAGATCTGGGATATTGTAGCAGCGATTTCTATGATTCGGGTTTCTCGGTAGTTTTTTCATCTTTTATTGATAAACTAGCAAAAGGCTTTTTTGCAGAATTAAGGGTCACAGGGGAGTTCTTGCTGGATATTTATCTCGAGAAATTGACATATGCTTTCCCTCAGAGCAAGTTATTTTAGGGTGTTTTAGTTAGCAAAAATATATACTTTCTTAGATCCTACAGAACCGGTCTATGAAACTGTCTATGAAAAGCCTGCCTTCCATAGAAGACCTGTATATTGCAAAGGTCAGTAGGAAGGCTGAGAAGGTATCCTCGCATCTTGGACATAAACTGTTTCAACTCCTCGCCTTGGGATGACACTACAGGGCTTTGCAGGCCAAAACAACTAGACACAGACAGAGTGTTCCTCCCCGCCCGAAGCCCTCATTCTGTTAAACACCTAATTCTTGCAGTGCTGTCTATGTGTATTTACTCAAGTAGTATGACTGTAGCATTATTATTTATCCTTCTTACTCTCATTATTATTATCATAATCATTATTCTCTTGCTTTGCATGCACACTGAGATCTTCTGCACTGGAGGCAAATTCTTGTGTGTCTAATCACACTTGACCAAATGAAGTATTTTAATAGTATGTATATAAAATGATGAAAAACAGATAAATCTTTCTGACCAGTAACATTCTTGGTTTCTAATCTGAACAAAATGGAGGAAGAGAAATGAGTAGTCCTTGACTTGTGACCATTTATTTAGTGATTACTTGACGTTATGATGGCACTGAAAAAAGTGACTTGCGACTGCTCTTTGCACTTATGACTGTCACAGCATCCCTGCAGTGATGAGATCAAAATCCAGGCACATGGCAACTGGCATGTGTTTGCGACAGTTGCATCATCCTGGGGTCACGTGATTGCCATTTGCAGCCTTCCCAGCTGGTTTTAGACAAGCAAAGTCAACGGGGGAAGCAAGATAACACATACCTGATAAGTCATAAAATTGATGCAACTGACTTAATGATCACCTTGTTTAATGTCAGTCCTCTCAGGTAAACCAGACAGAAACACGACTAGATGAGCTAATTTCACTTTATTGTAAGACTACATTAACAGAACCTTGCAAGTCTGAAGGTACAAATTTCCCAACCCTACTTTTAATTGCTTGATCAGTTAAGGGCAGATCTTTCCTAAGTTTCTTTCTCTGGCCACAAGGAACCACAGGGAACACCTCTCTCTCTTGTCTGATTGTTTCCTAGGCAGCATCTCTTCTCCTCATTTCCCAAGGTCATCCGCACATTCTATTATACTGACAGAATTGTCATAAGTCAAGGACTACTCATATGTCTGAGACTCAAAATTCTTTTCATTTCATTTAAAGCTGTCTCTATTTTAACAGATATTGATATAAAACAGAATGTTTCCAGTGCATTTTGGCAGCCCATTTCTGATGAAATCTCAAAACTTAACAACTGCTGCCAACAGATTACCAACAGATTTTAACTAATGGCTTACTTCTCCTTATAATAGAGTGAAAGAAGATGGGAAAGTAGATGAGGTAAGATCACTTACCTTCCTGCTAATGTGTAAAAGGAAAACTTAAGGATCTCTTACATGTGAGGTAATCTATAGAATCAAAATTCAAGAGGGGCTTGGGTTTGCCCCATTGAGGAAATATCATCTCATTTTCCTATGATCCTGTATTATAGAGGCCTACCATTTTAATTGAAAAGTATATTGTATTTTAGAGGGGAAGATGTTGACAATATTTCCCATACACCGTGTTTTTAATTAAGAGACAGTTTGGTGTAATAGTGAAAGACATTGATCTAGAAACTATAAGAAAGAAACAAGGTGATTAATAGAAGCCAGCATAGTATTGTTAAAAATAGGTCATGCCAAACAAATTTTATTGCTTTTGGGGAGGTCAATTAATAAATCAGTAGTCCAAGGGATTCCTGTGAGAGTGGTGCATTTTGAGTTTGGTAGGACATTTCATAAAACTGATCATAGTCTCCTTGGTAAAAGGGGACAAATACATTTAGTTGAACAACTGTACCCAACACTTGGTCCTTAATACCTACATGGAAGGAATTATATGGTGGGGTTCTTTGAGGTTTTGTCCTGGACTCAGTATTCCAAGATTTTCATAAATGAATTGGATGGGAGGATGCTCATTGAATTTGCAGGCAACACAAAACTTGGGGGATTCTAAAACGTCAGAAGATAGACTCAAGATTCAAAAGAATCTTGATAGACTTTAACATTGGGCCCTATTCTACAATATGCAGGTCAGTAGTAAGAAATGTAAAGTCAGATGCATGTGCGTGAAATACGGCGCATTTGGCTTAGCAGCAGTACTTGTGATAAAGATTTTATGTCCTGGTGGAACACAGATTAAGCATGAATTACGCATGCTGCAGCTGCAAAACCAGGAAATGCAATCTTAAGCTTTATCAATAGAGGTATATTGAGAAGTGATAGTTCTATGCTGCACCAGTTCATCCAATTCCACTTGCCACAGTTCAAGAAGAATGCTGAAGAAGTGGAAAGAGTGCAGAAAATAGCAGCAAAGATAATGAGAATCTTGGAAGAACAGTTAAAGGAGCAGGGCACATATAGCTTTAAAAAAATAAAACTAAGGGGAGACATGACAATGGCCTTCCATTCTTGAAGGGATGTCACATGGAAGAGGATTTATTCTTCATAATGCTCAAGGATAGGACGAGAACCAATGAGTGGAAGCTTTACCAAACTCTAAGGAATAATTTTTTGGCTGTTTGAACAGTTTGTGAAACTGCTTGCTTCCTAATGGGTGATCCATTACTTGAGATTTGCTGTGGACAAGGAGTGGTACTAGAAGACCTGAACGTTTGTTCCAACACTATGATTCTGTGATTTCAGATGGCAAAGCCTCAAGCTATAATTCTGCATACTAAGCCAGAATTTTAGCATAATTTATATTTGATTTGATGCCTGATATGAAAGTATGTTCTTTCCATAGACATTGTTGAAACTTTGAGCCTCTTTCCAGAACACTGGAATAATCAGTTCCCAGAAAATAATTACTACAGCCATTTGCTCATTTTAGATTTATAGCTTCTTTCAGTATTATCATGTCATCAT
The DNA here is from genome assembly GCF_001527695.2 of Protobothrops mucrosquamatus. NCBI lineage: Eukaryota > Metazoa > Chordata > Lepidosauria > Squamata > Viperidae > Protobothrops > Protobothrops mucrosquamatus. The sequence goes on along the minus strand of NW_015387360.1, from coordinate 244,960 downwards.
TTTTCTGATGTCATAATAATAATGAGATTTAGATAACCTCATTGACTAAGTGATGCTGGAATATGTTGTAAGTGAATGGGTTGAATAGCCTCAGATTTACGAAGTTTAATATAAAGTGTTTTAGAATGGTGGGATAATGGGAGAAATTTGAGCTAAAATTGATGGAAAGGAAATAGAGGGAAGATGTTTGAAGTTGTATAGCAGTTCTGTGGTAATGTTTGGAAAAGAATACAACTTTCCTCTATCTTTGGCCATGTTTGCTACACATACTTGGTAGCATGACTTGCCATTCACTTCACAGACATGACTGGTTTTGGTTTTGTATAGTTTGTAGGCAAGGAAAGTGCAACCAAACTGGCTGATTTTTTTTCCTTAGTGTAATTCACATTGCATTTTGGGGAGGTTGCATCTAGATGAATCCCAGAACTCTTTGTCATGGTTCCGACAGATGAAACCCATCAAAAGAACTTTGAGGCATTATTTTCCTTAAATAATCTTTTATTCAGGAAACAAAGTATCGGCATTACACAGTTGAACCCAAAAACTAAATTCCCCTCCCCTGGATACAAAGTAACAAAGTACAATTCCCACCCCTAATAAACAGTTATAAATCACATTCCCCAATTAGCTTGAAGCACAGGCTTTCTGTCCAGCTTTCCAGCCCCCCAAAACGTTATCAGCTCTGGACCCAGTTTGTCCTTGGATTCCCACAGCAGAGTTATTATTATTATGACTAACTGAACTCTCATTCCAATCCCCCCCTCCCAGCACCAACTAATTCTAAAAGCATAGAGAAAATGGCTGCATTTTCATCTGATGTCAAAGCAAGAACATCCAATGTTAGCAGGGTTGACACTTTTCTGTTTGAGGTTGGGAAATTTGAGGTTACCTTACAATTGTAGAATGTTCACAATGAGACAGAATTATATGTTCACAGTGAGACAGCATTATATTGCTACTTAGGGATCAAGGGCAGACAAAAATAGAGAGCTCCCATAACTGAGATATAGAGTCTGGCAAAAATTAAGCAGGAAACATGCATATCCAAATAGCTAGTGAAGACTTATGAGGCCTTGACTTTTTAAAATTATTCCATGCATTACTCTATCTGCATTACACTCTTAACCTATATTAATCTAGATTATGATAATTTGAAAGAACTAAACTCTGTAATGTATAAATGCATACCATGTAGCTCTTTTGTTGCTTTTTTTGCATGCAAATCGCAACATAAGTTGTAATCCTCCAAATGGCCCTAAGGAGTAAGAAAGGAAAGAAGGAAAGAAGGGGAGAAATAATAATAATAATAATAATAATAATAATAATAATAATAATAATAATAATAATANTTCTGGAGGCAGGTTGTTCCACTGATTAATTGTTCTAACTGTCAGGAAATTTCTCCTTAGTTCTAGGTTGCTTCTCTTTTTGGTTCCAGCCGTTGCTTCTTGTCCTGCCTTCAGGTGCTTTGGACAACAGCTTGATTCCCTCTTCTAAGTGGCAGCCCTGAGATATTGGAACACTGCTATCATGTCCCCCCTCGTCCTTCTCTTCATTAAACTAGAGACATACCCAATTCCAGCAACCGTTCCTTATATGTTTTAGCCTCCAGTCCCCTAATCATCTATGTTGCTCTTCTCTGTACTCTTTCTAGAGCAGCGGTTCTCAACCTATGGGTCGCGACCCCACTTGGGGTCGATCGACCATTTCACGGGGGTCGCCAAGCAAGGCTGTCTGCCATTTCCCCCCCCTTTTCCGGCGGGTGCCTTACCTCCCTTGAGCTGGGCCAGCTGGTGGTCGGCCTGCTCCGTCTCTGCCGCTTGCCAGCTATGCCTCGGCCGGCGTAGGGGGCGGAACCACGCATGCGCGGCGCTCCCGGGCAGGGAAAGTCCTCGACTTACGACCGGTTTAGTCCTCGACTTATGACCGGTTTAGTCCTCGACTTATGACCGGTTTAGTCCTCGACTTACGACCAGTTGGGGGTCGCAACATTAAAAAGGTTGAGAACCACTGTTCTAGAGTCTCAACATCTTTTTTACATTGTGGTGACCAAAACTGGATGTAGTATTCCAAGTGTGGTCTTACCAAGGCATTGTAAAGTGGTATTAACACTTCACGTGATCTTGATTCTATCCCTCTATTAATGCAGCCTAGCACTGTGTTGGCTTTTTTGGCAGCTGTAGCACACTGCTGGCTCATATTTAAGTGATTGTCCACTAGGACTCCCAAGATCCCTCTCTCAAAGAAGAGAAGAAAGAGCATAAGCAGTGCTCTGCTGGATCAGAGCCCTGACCCATCTAGTCCAGCAGTCTGTTCTCACAGTGGCCAACCAACTGCACAAAGAAGCCCATTAGTCTCTCAGCAGATGGTCTTCAGATGCAGTCATGTTGCCATCCAGGCTAATAGCCATTAATTCACATGACTTACATGGATTTGTCCTATTCTTTTTTGAAGACAGCCAAGTTGGTAGCCAACACCACATCTCATAGTAGTCCATCCATTGGTTCTAGGAATGTGGAAGAATTCTCTCTTATGGACATATAGCACATTTTAACCATGTCAACTAAATACCCAGCAGATGTATTTGCGCAGCATGCCAAGCTTCATTCATGTTAAACTTAATTAGAGCTTTTTTGTGTGTGATTTAGCAGGTAGTGTGAAGCCAGCTTGTTTGTTATGATTCAAAAAAGTGTTAATTTGATAACCATGTTACATATGCTTGTAAACATAGCAAATGTATAAACAAAGTGCAAAAATCTGTACAGCAAAACATAGAAGATAGCCAATTGCTTTGTGCTTCATGTAACATGAAGTTTAGCTTCACTTCACTTTAAGTGAGCTAAGGTGTAGGAGAAATGATATATGTGAAACAGACTGATTTAGGATGAAAAAAATGTTTTCAAGATGACAGTATTTTTTCCTTTTCTACCCACTCCTCTTCTCCTGGTGTTTTGAATATGATGCTTGCTTGCTTGAGGCTTGAGCATGAGACAATTTTCTTCTTTTTGCTTGGGTGTTCCCAGGAAGAAATGCAAAACTGCTTTTCGTAAATGGCTACTTCTACCCTTCCATTTTTGGAAGTGCCTTCAGCAAAGAACTAGAGCAGTGATGGCGAATCTTTTAGAGACCGAGTGCCCAAACCACAACCCAAAACCCACTTATTTATCACAAAGTGCCGGGGCTGCATCAGAATTGTGGTGCCCTCAGGGGGGGCATGGGGGCGTGGCCCACTGGGTGGGCATGGCTCCAGTTGTCATGGCAGACTGTGTGGGCATGGCTGGGGTGGGCATGGCCACTTCGATGTTGCTCATGGGGGGATGCCTGTGAGGGCCGGGCAGGGTTGGGGGAGATCCAGGGGGTCTCTGGCAGATAGGGCGGTGGGCAGGAAGCCCAGCATAGATGGGGGGAGGCACGCAATCCTAGCTGGGACTAGGGGGCCATGGTGCTAATGGGGATCCGGCTTTCTCTGCTCGGGGTGGCCTTTGGCTTGCTGGGTGTGGGCGTGCTCTACCACCTCTTCTCGAGCTTCCTAGCTGGCCGCTTCGCCTCCTTTGTGCTGAGTGAGGCTGCCGCTCCGGGTGGTGGCAGCAGCCTAATGGACATGCGCAAGCTGCTGGCAGCGGCAGTGCGCGTGCCCACAGAGAGGGCTCTGAGTGCCGCCTCTGGCACGCATGCCATAGGTTCGCCACCACTGAACTAGAGGATTGCAGTTAGGTTGGTAGGTATACTGGGTTACTTGGGTGCAAGTTTCAATAATGTATCCTGAGAATCTCTGCTTTCAAATCAATTTCATGACCTATGAAGATTCCAATTCTGTAAATTTTATAATTGTAATTGCCAGTTTTACTCTTAGTGGAAAACCTGCTTAATTTCCCCGGCGTTGATTTGAATTGTATAAGCCTGAGTCTTCTTTGGCTGTGTTAATGGTTGACCAAAGCTGGAAACTGGATTCCCCAAAAGTCATGCCAGTTCTTTTTGGCCTCTCAAAAGCTTTCCATATTATCAATCGCAGTATCTTTCTGACTGCCAATTGGAGCTGAAGATAGGAGACACTGTTTTTCAGTGGTTGCAGTCCTTCCTGTCAGACTGTTTTCAGAATTGTCCATGAGACTTACTTATTTACTTACTAGTGTATTTATTTTATTTAACCGATTAATTACATTAATTAATTTGTATCCCACCTTTATTATTTTTATAAATAATTCAAGGCGATGAACACCTCCTTCTTTCTCCTCCTATTTTCTCCATAAAACAACCCTGAGAGATGGATTGGACTGTAAGAGAGTGATTGGCCTAAAGTCACCCAGCTTGCTTTCATGGCTAAGGCAGGACTTGAACTCATGATCTCCTGCTTTCTAGGCTGGTGCCTTAACCACTGGACCAAACTGGCTAGTGTTTAAGTAATGTTTTATATCTAAGCCATTAACCTATAATATCTCAGAGGATCATATCTTATCCCCTATGATGGAGAGTTAGGTGAATGATTCCCTGATTACTCCCTTATTTTCCTTGAGGAAAATAAATAACTTTACATAAGCAAAAAGGGCTGAAACATTCCCTAATTTCTGGGAAACAAGGTAGTATTTTGAAAAAGTTTTAGTAGACTCCTCCCTGATTGTCTTCTGTAGCTATATGAAACAGTTGTGAGAAGTCATCTAGTTCTTGAGTGAGGTGTCAAGAGCCTGTGGATGACTTACAACGTTACTGCTTTTTGCCATCTAATTTCAAGAATGCAGGCATTTCCCTTGAATAATAACTAAGATGAACAAACTGATGTTAAACCCAGACAAATAAAGCTACTATTGGTTGGGAAGCAAAGTTCTGGAATGACTGTTTCAGAATTGCATTGAGAGGGGAGTTGTGGGAGCAATCTTTGGCTTGAACTTGTGCATGGTTTCCCAGACAATAATAGTGGCAAGTAGTTCATTTGTATGTCTGGAGCACCAGATGTAGCTTCCCCTAAGCCAGTTATCCATGCATCCTGACTTTCCAGAAAAGGCATAGATTTCCTGAGACCACAATGTTTGAGGTATCCTACAAAGCTCTAGGACAGGTGCTTTCTATAAGGCTGTAGTTGAACAATGTCCAGAAACTTAGCAAAATGATAGCAGCCAAACTGCTAACTGATGCAGAATACTGAGAGTACATTACACTTAAATGCTCCCAGTCATTTAATAGTGAATAGTGAATTAAGAGCTGTTTTCAAAGAAGACATTCTGTAAATATGGCAGCAGAGAAACATCGAAGTAGGGTGTTGGTGGCCTATTCTTCTCTATCTCACTATCCGCTGGCCTGGTACGCAGGGGATTTCCCCTTTCAGTCCATCTGTTTCCCCTTCAATCATTTGAGTTCAATGTAAAAACATACATGCAATGAGAAAATGCTTCCGCTCTGTGCCTAAGCTTGTACTGTGAGATGTAATATACAAATAAAAAGATTTATTGCTATCATTCTGTCCTTTTCATCACTTCCTTCTGTGGCCCTCAAAAATTGCAAAATCTAAGGAGTTGGTTTCCATTTTATTCTTCATAATATGCCAGCGAGTTTACTGTTGCTGCCATTTGCAATGGTGACAGAATAAATAAAAATTATGTTAAGTTAAATAAACATATATAATAATAATAATAATAATAATAATAATAATAATAATAATAATAATAATAATAATAATAATAATGATAAAGTTGGAAGGGACTTTGGAGGTCATCTAGTCCAACCCCCTGCTCAGGCAGGAAACCCTATACCATTTCGGACAAATGGCTGTCCAGTTTCTTCTTAAAAACTTCCAGTGTTGGAGCATTCACCCGCTTCTGGAGGCAGGTTGTTCCACTGGTTAATTGTTCTAACTGTCAGGAAGTTTCTCCTTAGTTCTACAAAACCTCTTTACTGAATTGAATTGTTGAACAGTTCATTTCACCACTGGAGAATTTAAGAAAATTATTCTTTTGATTTTTCCCTGCACAAAATAAGGTAGAACAACGTAGTATATTAAATAAATCCTTACTATTCATTGACTTTCAGCCCTTTCTGATTTGGCAACCCCTTTCTTATAAACCCAAGGCCAGAAATTTAGGATAAATCACATTAATTTAAATGCATTCTTAATTGTTCCTGTATATTCACCACAACTTTTCATTGTGAATATAAGCCCTAGGAAAAGGCATTTCAAAAAATTACAAAGTTTGAAGTATCCTACAAAGCTCTTGGACATATCAATTTCTGCAGTGTGTGGAATTTAGCCTAAACTCTTCTGATGTATATTTGCATTTATGAAATATTTGAATACTTTTTCTAAATGCTGTTGCAGAAAGAAATATTCTGGGAATGATGGACTTAGGCAATCATTATAGAGTCCTTGGTGCTCTCTGGGCTTGGGTTTTTTTCTTCCTTGCAGACACTCGTTACCTGAGTAGGTACCATCATCAGTGCTGGTGAGTATGGGGTTTGATCCCTGTTTATGTACAATAGCTTGCCCTGATGTAAACATCTGCAAGCAAACAATCAAGCTCAGAGAAGATTCAACAATTCAACCCTGAGCTACATATATTCTATCTTTTTTAATGTCTTGTGCCAATCACGTTGGGTTTAGCATGCTCCACAGTTCTTGATCCACAGCTACAGTCTGCACATCCTTCCATTTAAGATTAATGTTTTTCAGGTCTTCCTGAAATGTTTGGCTCCAGGTTTTCTTTGGCCTTTCTCTTCTATTAGGCAATCATTATTAATAAGAAATTAAATTAAATTGGGGTACAAACGTTTTCTGCAGTTTTATTTTTTTATGTGTCACTTAGATTGCAGATTCACTGCAGATTTTTTGTGATCTAACATCCAACAGACAGCAGCAAATTCTATTCAGCTGATAAACTGCTGTTGAGTATCTGTTAAATACTAAGACTGTTTAAAATTATAATAAAACACTTATTATATTTGGATGAGACGGAATATTTTGTCTCCTCCCTGAGTTAATCCTGTCTATAGTTATTATTTTTTTTTACATAGAAGCCTTAGGGTATTTTCCACAATAGTTAAATCAATTATACCCAATAACAGAATTTATTTTATAAGTTGAAGAAAAGACATTGAGAAGGAGATATCTTCTACCACATTATCCAGCTTCAGGAATGTACACCTTCTCTTCTTCTGCCTCCATTCTCTCACAAGGTATTAGAAGATAGCTTGGGACATCATCAGCAACTGAATCCATTGTTGCTTCATTCTTTTCACATATCTGCGATTTGGAGGAGACAGAAGGGTAAAGTGATTATATCAATAACAGGGCATGTTATACACATACAAAGACAAGGAAATGTGGTAAAAATCTCCGTGGATCTACTTTCCTCCCAACCTTGGGACAAGAGCAAAGACTGTTAATTTGAGAACCACTGTCTCCATGACTTTCCTCTTGCTGTGACTCAGGAACAAGAGCAGCAGGATTGCTGTCCTCGCAATAGTGACATTTCACGGTAATGCTGCTGTCAGTGGAGGAGTGAAAAGCAAGGAAAGACATTCTTCTCTGCTGCCTGTCCCTCTTTATCCATGGGCTGAGCATGGATCATTTGCTTTCTCTAGCTTTTCCATTACCCCTGCACTGGCTAGAAAGCATGACTGTGGTCCGAACAGTAGCAGCAGCAGGTCACCACCACCTGGGAACTAAATGCAGATCCCTTCAGGGCTGACTGTAGTTGTTGTGGTTGTGAGGCATAATAGTGTTCTCCAGCAAGTGCAGAGGTACGAGAAGGTGCAGTGAATGATAGAGGAAAAGCAACGCATTCACCTCTGTGCTGGGAGAGACAGGGAAGCAGAAGAAACTGAGAAGAACTCCTTCCCTGATCTTCATTCCCCTGACAGCATTGCAGCTTGGCCTGGGTGCTTGGCTATGGGATACAGTCGGATATGCAAGTGGGAGAAGGAAGACGTGGGACAGGAAAGAGGCTGAGATTGGTGTGATGGAAGGTGGTGGACTATGCAGAAGTTATTGGTTTGTGGAAGGTATTCCATGAGGATGGTTTCTAAGCAAGCGAAAAAGAAAAAAATAGTTGTCAAAGGGTATTGGCTCTTTGGCAGCCCAGCCAAAAGTATCAATATGGCAGGACGAGAGGGCAATATTTCTAACTGCAGGTCACTGGCCTCCCTGAAATGACTCCTCTGTGCAGCCCAGAGGTTCATGTAGCATACTGAGTTTTGTTTTCTGATGGAAAATACCCCTTTCCATATTTTTTTTAAAAAAGTCAGGGTCCATCCTAGAGCAAGGAAGCTATGAAATGAGTCTAGGTTATGAATAGGAAAAAACCAGATGGTGGTAACAGAAGTTAGCAAAGGTGAAGACCACAGAAATTTTGAAAAGGCCATATAAAGTGAGTTTTGTGAATTGTGTATGATAAAAATGTGCCGAGTATACATTCATGTACTTTTATTTTTTCACATTAATTGGGAAAAAAAATCTAATGATTGAGTCATTGGGTTAGAGAATTGCCCAGCTTCCTGAATCAATTAAAAAATCCTAATAAATCTTCATCTACTACAATGTTGTTTAACTGTCTGGTTCAGGAAAATGTGTGACACAGGATACAGTATGTGGCAGGTTTTCTTTGAGCTACTTTTTATGTCATACTCAGTAAGGCATTGTTAGGTAAACTATGACTTTTTGGATAAAATGCATCCCTCCAGTGCTCGTATTCTTATGTAATAACGTAAAGACTTTCTTATATGCTCAACTTCAGTCACATTGACTATTGGCTTCCTAGAGGGTTATGGGAATGATAGTCCAATACTTAACAGCGGCACAAGGGAAAAGCTTCTTATGCTGTGGCATTAACAGAAGACAGGATTCACACATTGCATTGATCCATAATTTGATTAGTTTTTAATCTACTTTGCTGTGTGAAGCCAGCCAATCTGGTTATATGGTTTACAATGATTTAATCCAGATACGTTTAAAATTGACTATAACTTAGTTATAGTCTTTTGCAACAAAAATAATCTTCACTCATAACTTCACTTCTCTGCTCACATACGCACAAACCTCATTGATTCTTTATTGCAATCCCTTGTAAATAGTAATAAATATCACTTTGACTAACCTCTGTGCTCCAGATATGTCTGGATCAGTTCCTATCTTTATTCACCCTCTGACATGCACCTATAAAGTTATTATGTCATAGACTTTATGGAGTTGAATGTCATGTGAAATAAAGCTTTCCTTGATTTGCTGGATTAAAGTAAAATGTTATTCTAGTGTTTGACCTATGTAAGACCCTCTTTCTTTTCCTTGATAAAGGAGATTGTAATGTAAATATTAGGAGATAAAGCTGAAAATGAACTTTAGTTGCTCTGAAACATGATAATAATTTATCTATAAACCTCATGAGATTTTTCTAAAAGATGTAATTGTATCAAAGTAGTCTGTAGAATTCTTCTTATATTAGTTTTATAAACCTATTGACAGTTGTTACTTGTAAATGTATAGTCATGAGAAGAGGTCATGAAGGGCAGAGAAGTGCGTGAGTTTGATTTGAGCAACAGTTGAGGTCTTATTCGGAAGTTAAGTCACAGTCTGTTCTTTTCACTTGTTTATTATTGGGAATGAAGGACAGCTGCAGCCCCTGTACACAAGAGAGGCTAATACAACCACTGAAATAATTATATAATGGTAGCCCTCCCAGCAGAGAACTGCATATTTATAAATATTCTGCCTAGGACTGTGTGGTATACTTGCCAAATAAACCAGGAGAAACAAAGAGACAGTCTATAATTTCAGGGAGACTAATTTCTCTCAAGTAATTTTTTAAAATGGTTTGTATACTTGTGAATTTAGTATTGGTATAGAACTACTATGAATGCTCTTTCAAGAAACTGAATGCAAGACAAAATTGTAAGTTGAGGAATATGTTATACTGCAAAACTGTTAAGGAAGTTTAATTTGTAGTACTTTATAAGAAATGATAATTTCAATTCATTTCTGATTATGATAATTATGTGATAAGAGATCCTTATATTTTCAGTTCATTTTCCTGGCCTTGGGATGTGGTTGAAACCTGGAATCGTTATTTCTAAATTCTGATGCTGCTTATAACTCCTTATTTTCGAAGTTATATCTGGTGAGTGGACATACCTTTCATGGCATATGCCAGTTGGGATAGTATTTTCTCTTGCAGCCTTGTATTTGTAGCAAAATTCAACTGTGCACTTTTGTAGTATTTGTAAATTTAAAAAAGAATTGTAAGAAAGGAGTTGGATTGATATTTGAAGCTACCTTAAAATCAACACTGAATCTGCAGAAAGAGGTGCATCAATTGCCTACATAGACTGTAAGAGCCACTATGTTAGAGGCAGAACTCTAGAGAGAATATCAACTAGCAACCAGAAGACATGATGAAACTAATCTCACAGCACATGGACAGAATCCACCATAGTTTCAACTAGAAAACTGTAAGCATCCTAGTTCAAGCTAAATCCAAAAATACTAGAGAATTCCTGGAAGCTTGGCATTCAGATAAATCAGCCATCAACAGGCCTATAGAGATAAGCAACATTTACACATCATTCAAAAGAGACAATAAAAAAGCTAAAAAGGAAACAAAAAGACCAGAACACCTCACAAACTGTGGACACCCAGGTAAACAGGGATTAACACTAGACAGACAAGTAGTAAATAATGCTCTAATCAAGGAACTACCAACTCAGACAATCAAGCAGTAAATTACAAGAAATTATCTAGGAAAAAACAACACCCCCCCCAATACTGACAGGACAAGCCAGTGAATATAAACAAAGAGCAACTGTTCATATATCTACTGCCTTCTAGTACTAAAGATGTTACCTAGTTGGGTCATGAAACATCTGCAGGAAAATAACCAAACTCAGAGAGCACAGGAACTCCACAGTAAAATAAACTGTTTCCCCACTCAAGTTGCTACCTTCCCCAATAAGTGATAACAAGTGACTTTAAAGCTGGCTTAATCATTTAATTCTCTAGCCCAGCACTATTCCTGAAGCCACAGGTTAGGCTAGGTTTCTGATATATAGTAATGATATATTACAGTTGGATGACTGGAATGGAACCACTGTCTTTACTGTATGCAAATCAGAGGTTCTGTGCACATGAGCACATGGCAACAATTATTTTTAGTTGCTGGGAAAAAAGATTAAATCTGGCAGGCTTCTGTTGTCTGTAGAAAATTAATGTTTGTATGCTGTATTGATTTTCTTTCCTGGTTTAATTGTAATTTCTACATGCTGAAAGCAGTCTTTAGTTGATGAATTTGCCCCAGAGAATGAATGAATGAATGAATGAATGAATGAGGTGGTTGTAAAATTAAGTCTTCAGTGTGGAAAGGGGAGTCATTTACTGTAATTAATTGGTACATTGATTAGAAAGTAAAGCGATATTAGGTTATATGCAGTGCTCAATTTGATTTAACACTACTATGTTACTGGAGTCCACAAGTGACTGTTGATAAAGCAGAGTAACTTGCGTAAGTCAGTTTTGGTCACTTCACAGAAAATATTTTGTCATAATTTGAGAAAGACAGGAAAATTGTTGTGGACATTCCTGTAAAAATCCAAATGCAGGATTGTTCAAGAGCTGGAATAAAGTGTCACTTTAGTTGAACTTCTGAATAAACATATGCTTAAAATTAGTTTGTTAGAGTTAATTTATTTATCTAGTTTTAATATTAAATAGAAAGGCTTTTGCTACTTGTGCCAGCCTTTGCCAAAGAGGAAGCTAATAATATAACTTTCATACATTCTTGTATGATTTGTGAAATCTCAGATAATCTTTTTGTTAATGATGCTGCCATTCAATTTGCTGGGTGTGCAGTTAACACAAATATTTCTGCAGACAAGTTAATTATTTGTATCAGTAGATTAGTTTTATCTTCTGGTGCTAGAAAGCTCACTATATTTTGTTTAATTACCTAATTGCATTTCAGAAAATTTATTTTTTTATTTATTGTTCGTTGAATCAGATTTTTGTCTAAACTAGAATTACCAAAGTAGCTAACAATAAAATATGAATAAAACTAGGAAGTTAAATGATTAAGAAACATCAACTAAATACATGGTGTGTGGTTTTTTTTTTTAAAAAAAAACCCAGCAACAGTAGCATATTTAAGTTTATTTCAACAAAAAGGTAACTTAAATGTCAAAAGCTTTTCTGTGTAAAAGCATTTTTGCCTATGGGCAAAAGAATCAAACAGGGATATAGGTAGCTTGGGTTTTATGAGGGAGGATGGTTTGGCAGAAATGCATGTCATGGCATTAAAGAAATCAATAATAAAACTGATAATTATAGGAAAGTTTTATAATTTAATTTAGGGCTGCAGTATAATAGAAGAAAGGTACCGCTATTCTTCCTGCATTGAGACAATAAAATGGAAAAGAGAAATGAATTGTGGTAAAATCTTGCTTCGTGGTAATTTTAGAAAAAGCACTCCATTTGACAAACACTCCATACTATATGAATCCAATAGTACAAACCAATTTCTAGACCAGCCATATAGGCCTGCATTGGTTTTGTTTTATATAGGTTAAGGTTAATTTAATTTGTATACCGCCCTTCTCCCGTAGGACTCAGGGCGGTTCACAGCATATTAAAAACACAAATACAATATACAGGATACAAAAAAATCATACAAAAATACACAAAATAACCCCACTAAAACCTAATTAAAAGCCAAATATTGATTGCTGTGTTCCCATTAAAATTACTTTTTAAAAACGTC
>NW_015387360.1:135509-231079 GCF_001527695.2 Protobothrops mucrosquamatus | reverse complement strand
TCCGTCTCCTCCCCCTGGGTCAACCAGTCGGAGTCCAAGCCTTCTCGGATCCGAGCGACTTTGTCATACAGATATTGTGCAAAATCCTCGGCCCTCCCCTCCAGGGGATCCCCCCCTCCCCTCAGTTGGAGGAGAGAGCGGGTCACCCTGAAGAGGGCGGCCGGGCGATTATCTGATGACGCGATGAGCGAGGAATAGTCTGTAAGATCATATCATATAGATGATACAGTTATGCTCTGTATGTCCTTAGTAGATCTGAGAAATCATAAGGCCCTTATCCTTTTCTGTTCCTAATGTATGGATTACAAATATGTAAATGCCATTTTATAGTCCTTCTTGAAACCGTTTAATCAGAATTTCTAATGACCTTGTTTGGTATTTTCAATCATGTCTCTAATTTTCTACTTACGCCAGCATCTAATGCCTCAAATATAGATGAATCCTTATCCTCGCCAAATATATAACATGTTACCAGGAGCTGCTGCAATAGCTTCCTTATAATGCCCTATGGGAAAAATTGAATCTGTTGGCCTTATTCTTCTGCATTGTCCTTTCTATTCATCTTAGCCTAAGGGTTTATTTACACTGTTTTTATTCAATTATCATGGAAATCTAAATGATAAATACCTTGTTCTTCTCTTTGGGAATATGTAAGTACTGTAATCACAGCTAGCAAACTTACACAATTCAGTACAGTTGGTACAGCAATTAGTTGTAAGATTGTTTAATTTTGTACTAAAAATTGAGGACTTTAAATTTTCTGTTCATTTTACATAATAATAGGCTAATATATATATCATTGGTGATTAACTATAATGCTACCTTTTATACCTAGTTTTCATTTAGTAGCCACAATTCAGACTGGCAACTTGGTTGTTAAACAAAGTGGTTGCTAAGTGTTTATGATATGATCTTACTTCAGCTTCCCTTTGCTTTACAGACCTGTGAAGGTAATAAATGTGAGGATTGTTTGTAAATTTACTTTTTCATCACCATAAATGTAAAGGGTTGCTAAATGATGTAGTCAGCAGTCAAGAACTATCTATATTGTCCTGTTTGTTTTGGTCAACTCCATCATTTATTATTATGATAGTTGATCGCATAGTCAGCCAGTGTTTAGATAGAATATAGCATGTTTATCCAGCTATCAAGTCCTATCCAAGGCCCTGGGAGAAGCAGATGTTGTTTGATGCTGTTAAAGATGTTATTGCAGGATATAAGCTGTTCTAAGTAAAGCTGCCTTTTGCAATTGACTGATGGTGATTTTGTTAATGCTGATGGTGTTCAGGTGGTGTTCCAGATGTTCTTGGATTGCATAAAAAGCATCTATCACTATTGGTATTATCTTTGCTTTCCTTTGCCACAGTTGTTCTTCCATTTGTAAAACTGTGTATTTTATGATTTTTTTTTAGTTCTTTGTCTTCTATTTTGCTGGCTTATTATTATTATATACATAGCAATGTGAATTCACAGCTGGCTGTTCTTTAGCTGGTATTCTATTTATTTGTATTCTGACTTTCTTATTTTTACAAATAACTCAAGGGTTTTTTTTAATAATTCAAGTTATTTTTACAAATAAATCAAGTTATTGATCTTCATATACATCAAGTTCTTCTTCAGAAGCCTAGGATGTCATAATGTATTGGCACAGTATATATCAGATCCAAATAGTGTGGCTTTTTGTCAATGCACAGATTTTCTAAGTGCCATTCAAGATTCTGTAGCTGCTTTTAACTCCGATGCTATACAGTAATATATAGTACTATAACATGTAGATTTTTTAGAACTGCTTAGAGCCTTGAGATTGGAATGGCATATAAATATAAATAAGTAAATTCTGACAAGAGTTTGAGAGATCAAAAACATCAACTGGGGTGAAGGTTGTTTGCTTGTTTTTAATTTTAAGAATATTTTGTAAAATCCTTTTTTTTTTTTGCCATGACAGACTTGCCAACATTCCTCAGCATGTACAGCTGGAATCATCAGCATGTTGGTGCTGTTAGTAAACCAAAGTCTGGAAAGGCTGGGATGGTGCTGTGAAATGAATACAGCTGTGTCACATGTGGATGAACTCAGGACTTTATGGATTTTGTTTTGTTTTTATTTTGGGACAGGAATTTTAAACTTTGTTACATCTATTTTAGGGTTACTCTTCAATTTTCATGCATTTTCCACCTTAAAAGGTAGGAGAATAAAATCAGGCAGTGTAGTCAGAGATGATTCAGTGAACTGTAAAAAAAGGTAGAGGGACAAAATTTGGGCTTATAATCAGCAACATAGAATGTTTTTCTTTCAAATCCGTTGTCCCTTCCTTATATTGTTCCCAAATTTTTCCCTGGAATTCCCAAGTATTCACTAGTACTTCCAGTTAAAAATATTCATGTAACTTGTATTATATATTGTTGATTGTTGAAAAGCTCTTACACTTTTTAAAGTTTGTCAAAACTAAAAAAAACTTCAGTGAGAACATTAACATTGAATGGATGAAAATCTGATAAACATATGCCATGTAGGTAGTAAGCAGGAATGTGAAGAACTTCATAGGATTAACCAATGCATCAATTGTTTTCTGTGGAAAAGCATGTTGGTAGTCCTCTCAAATGAGCCCTTCCCCTTTATTTGGAGTTATCATTCAGGATCTGCCACCTACCCAGAGTGGTAATGTTTTGATTGTACTAAATATCTCAGCTTCTTCAAACTGTGGTATTTGAGGCATGGAAGGGAAAACATTTGGCCTCTGACCCAATTACTTGTTAACAACACAACAGCCTACATCGCTGGAATGCCTGGGCCAAAACATTCTCACAGCTGAGTTGCTTATGGGCTGTGCTGTACAACTCTTGCTATTATTTGCAGCTATCCTCTGGTCTGTAAAACTGCAAAACTGTGCAGAGGCTATTAATGGCTTGCTTCTCCTCTTTGAGACGAGGGAGTCATTTTCTGTCAGTCATCATGTCTAGTTATTTTATATTTCAACCTGGTTGAAACGGCAAGGAAAAATCCTATTGTGTGATCTTGGGCTTTATAAAGTTCCCAATAGATTAACTCTGTTACTTTTAGAATGATCTCATGGGGAAAAAGAATCAGGAACAGCTAAACAATGCCCATGAACAAGAATTAGTATGCCACTGCCACTCTCTTCTGCAATATCCAATGACAAGATAATTTAGAATGCACTGCATATTCTCCTTTCATGTCAGGTAACAATGAAGCTCAACAGGCTTGTCCAGCAATCACATGAATTTAGTGTTGGTTCTAAATCATGCCCCTTATCCTTGATGCTGCAGGCAAGTAAAAGTCAGAAAGTTTAAAACAACTGGGTTAATCTGATTTCATAGCTCAGTAGCTGTTCTACTAGGATTTCACTGTTGTCTGTTTTGCTATTTTACAGGGAGAATGGAGACCAAATCATAACATTTGTTTTAACTTACAGTAAACAGGGCTCCGAAAGCTGTACTATTTCAGAAACATAGACTACTTCACATATGGCGAGCCCATTTTCATTACTATTACTATTTCAATTTATTTTGAGAAGATTCATAAAATACATTTTAAATTAAGCATTACAAATGAAATATAGCAAAGCAGTAAAACAAAGCCCAAACAGCCTCCCCTCCAGATCTGTTAAAGCATTGTTAACACTGTAGAGTTTTGCCCTATTAATTTGTTCATTGATTGCATTTACATCTGACAGCTCCAGGTTTACAGATGGTCGTCCCCTAATTTACCTCCAGAAAAATGATTGTAGACTAAGAGAAAGTGAACTAAATTCATCTAAGAGAGGTTCATCATGGTCTAAAGCTGATGTCTTAACACTGCTATACCTGTATCGGTTCTTAATTAGGTAGATCTGCACCTCTAACAAAGGAAGAGCTAAATAATTGCTTTACCTAAGTGTTTTATAAAGAACTACAAATAGCTCTGCAAGGGTGTGCAATAAGTACTTTAAGTAGAATGAAAATCATTAATAAATAAAGCTGTGTGCTGTTAAAGGGAAAGCTTCTTAATTATTAAAAACAAAATAGCAAATAGATTGCATTGGTTTGGTGTTAATAAAGGATTTGTTGTATGGATGGATTCACGTAGTCTCTTATATGTTCCTTATGAGAAAATGAAACTAGCTAGCGCCTACAAGCCTGAAACAATTTGGTAATTCTTCCGTTTAGAGAGAATTCCAATGTATACTGAACTGTAGTTGGAGTCCACAACCTCAATTCCATACCACTGCAGCAGGATTGTTATTATTTTTTTGGGGCTAATTTTTGGTAGAAGATTATAGTTGATGCTGAGATATATTCTTCCAGGTACTTTGTTGTTGTTGTTGTTAATTGCGAAGTCGTGTCCGACCCATCGCGACCCCATGGACAACGTTCCTCCAAACAGCTGCTTTCCATTAGGAAAGTGCAGTGCATTTTTCTAAACAAAACTTGAGGACAAAGAGTCCACACTAATGGAGTTTATTTTCCATAAAAGTATGCTCTTTCCAATGATATGGTGGCATGGAGAAAAGAGACTACTTAGAGCTGCTCCTCCATTCCTACCTATTTAGCCTGGCTAAGCACATCAGAGAAACCAGCCTGCTGCGACTAAATCCTGAGTCTTGGAATTCTTTTCTTGTGATGTAGGCTTCAGCAAGATCTGTCAGCATCTGAGAATAGCCTAAACGTCACCAGAAATCAACTTGGTGCCTTGCCTCTCAGCAAGTACTTATGGGATATTGTTTTCTGTTTGTTCCCCTAAGTAGGATTATGCAAAAGCTGGAGTGTTGCAGATACTTGGTTTCTGAGCATAGTTGTAGATGTTTGTCTGGCCTTTTATTGGTGCTAATGCAGCATTAAACTGAAGGTCTCTCACCTTTTGGGAGGGGTAACATGTTTGTTACAATATAGTACGCTACGTAATTAAGAAGTATTGCAGACTTCTGCATAATACAGGGTATATGCAAACACAATCCTTATGAGAATGTGAGCCTATAATGGTGGCACACTACCAGTGGTGGGATTTTGCCAGTTCACATCAGTTCGGCAGAACTGGTAACTAATTTTTTGTTGCCCATGCCCAGAATGGACTTCCGGAAGCAGAAGCAATATGTTCACATATTTGAATCCCACCACTGCATACTACTACAATTACTAGTTTTCCTGCATTTACATAAACAATTCCTTCTTTGAATGAGTAAACAATGGATTCCATGTGGGAAATTTGGGTTTGGTCTGTCTGAGGTTGATACTAATGGAAGCCAGTTTCAAAGCTGGCATTTCAGGGGATGCCTTCTTGATTAGGACTGAGCTCTCTGAGTTTAGTAACTGAAGCCTTCTGTATTTTCCACGGTTATTTAAAGCTTTCAATAAGGGAAGAGCTAAATATAGTCTCTTCAGATGGTCCTTGGAATATGTACCGTGAGTGTCCTCTGAATATGCCTTGAGTGTCCTCTGAATCTCATACTCAAAGGAGAAAATGTGAGATGTATCTAATAACTAGTAAAATGTACTTCTCTTTGCCACTGGTACTAACTGGGCTAGCTGTTTTACAAATTTCTTGCATTTCTGGTTATGAGCATGAGGCTTTTGTCTAGTGCCAAGACAGTCCTATCCCATATCCTAAATACTTGGCATGCCAAAACATTTTCTATTGGTGATTCAGTATATTTATTAGCCATGTAGAATTTTTTTTTTTTTGCAAAGATGATTGTGTTCTGTATTAGTATATAATTATTTCAAGCAGCAGGAGAATTAAGGAGAAGCTTTAAGGAATCGCTGGTACCCCATTTTCTTTATGTATGACTCACAATACTATTTAAAATATAAAATATATAAAGTTCTTTGGAAAAAGATGAGCCTCCATTGCAGCCTATACTCACTTCTTGCAAACATGATTATGGGTGGATGATCATGTAGCTAAGTGCCCCAAATGATTAGGTGTAATGTGGTGAAAGAGAAATATCTTTTACATGTGACTGACTTACCATGTTGACACGTCTTCATGCATTTGATATTTTAAGCACCTACAATCTCTTTAGTTGAATGAACTGAACTTGAGCATTTTCTGGTTTTCTCAGGAAAACATCTTTTGACTAGCAGCAACAGAAACGTACATCTGTACTTGCTGTGTTTTGGTACTGCTGGAATCCTACTAAATGCCTTTTCTGACAATGCTTTCCAGATGCCTTTGATTGTGATTCCAGTTTATGAGAGGTTTTCAGTGGCTTTCTGAATGTGAGATGTTTTGTGCTACTATGGGAAAATAATTATTTCCTATATAAAAATTATTGTAGAATATTACTGTTTACAAAATGGCGGTCAAATAGCTACCTTCTGCAAGCCAATATGCTGTTATTATTGTATTTGGTCCTGGATTGTTTTGTTTTGATTTGTTTAATAACAAATTGAATTTAGTCAATTCTTCAAGTTTCTACCCTCCAGATGTGGTTTGACTGCATGGTTGTTCCTACTTCTGGAATTGCCATTCTACCATATCTGGAGCAGTTATTGTTTCTACTTTTCTCTTTATATATTCTTAATTATTTATTTAAAAGATTTGTATGGATGCCCATCTTCAAAACTTTGGGCAGGTCACGGATAATTATGCCCATTTGGTCCTTTGTCCTTGAGAGGATGTGTGTGAGACATATGGAACAATAAAAAAGGTCTTGCTAGCTGTATAATGTGTTGCATTATACAGTATATGTGACTGGTTGGAATAAATGTTAGAAAGAGTGAATTATTTTAAAAACTAGAGAGCAGATATATATTAGCTTTCCAAACCACTTGATTATTTGCAATCATGATACTTTGGCTGAAGTTGACATTAGGATTAAGTATATCTTTCAACAGGGAAGTGAAAAAGACATTCGTTCTGTATATAAGGGCCTTGCAGTATTCAAGGAAGAATCCTGCAAAATAAGAGTTACTTGGTTATGTTCTTCACAGATGATAATAATCGTCTTCCTAGAGAGAGAGAGAGAGAGAGAGAGAGAGAGAGAGAGAGAGAGAGAGAGAGAGTGTCTGACCGAATTAATGTAACAATATACAATTTGTTGGATCTCTTCTGGTCATGCTACTATATCTCTTCTGGTCATGCTACTATATTCCACTGTCAGAATGTAACAGGACATTCAGAGGGTGCTGAAAACGTAGACAGGGCGAGGTATTACTATACAGTTTTATTTATTGTGTTCAGTGTAAGGATTTATCTATTTGTTCATTTATAGGAGAAGAGATCATTTTTGTATCATTCAAAGTCATGTGACTGGCAAATATTACCACTGAGCTTGTTAAACTCAACTGTGCTTTCTGCTCTAGATAAAAAAAAAAGTGTAGCCTTTTGAAGTAGTATTCAGTTGTTGAATTTTCAGGGGCCTGTTTGTAAATGGAGATGACCTTTTCAGTCAAGGTCCCAAATGCTCGTCAGCTACTGAAGATCACATGAAAATATGTCAGGTAATGGTCAAATTCCAACATTGGTACTTACGTATATACCATCAAACATTTGACCAAGCCTTTCATATTTGGGTTGCAGTGTTATACGTATTTACCTGGTACTATCACTCAGTAAACTTAGTGAAACTTCAGATAGTATGAATATGGGCAGGGCTTGCTTAGTGACCATTTGAAGTAAGGACAGACCTCCCCAGAGTTATTTATCACCCAGTTCCAAAGCTCCAACATCTGCAACTTCCTCCCTTCATTCATGTGATTTCATTTTGGGCGCTTGGCAATCAGTTCACATTTAAGGTTATTTGTAGGATCCTATGGTCATGTGACTGTGGTTTTTGGCATTTTTGGTCAGTTTCCACTATTTACTTCTGGTTTCCAGCAAAAAGCATCCATCAAAGAAAATGGGTTTGTTTAACTACTATGACCTTCAATTAATAACCACATTTGGTTAACGATTGTCACACAAAAGGTAGTAAAATAGGGTACAATCACATGGTGACCTGCTTAATGACTGCCATGACTTATGACCATAATTCCAGGCTCAATTCCAGTCATAGGTTGAGGACATCTGTGGTATCAAATGCTTGGCCACACTTGTTAAATTGCTTTTATATAAAATGTATATGAAATTTGCACCATTATTGGCTTAAAAGGAATTCTGTCTATATTACACTGCAGTGTCTTTCCCAGGTGCCTGTCCAAACTTATTTTGAAAATCTGAAATGAAAATCATTCCATACAGGTGAAGGTAGACTTTAATAATATTCAGTGGAGATTCTCAAATTTTAGAAGCCTGTTTTTTCAACATCAAAAGATGTTCATGTTTGGGGGGGGGAGGAAAATGTGAACAAGGGAGGTGGAATTCTACGAAGAAAAAAGGGCAGGAGTAGGGGGTCTTAATTCATTCCCACAAGCCAAACATTCCCAAAGTGAACATTTCTCCTGTACTAGGACTGTTTCTGAGTAACTGTTCACTTATTGTAGGCATTTGAGCTGTCATTGGGAAATAAGTGAACTCTGACTTACATGTATTTTACACTGGTCTAATTAAAGTAAGGACTTAAAGAAATTAAATTAGTCTCTTAGCTCAGCCCTCTAATTAAACCCACGTTTTATAATTTAGTCCCGAAGAATAACTTCTTTTGCACAAATGAACTCAATGAGTACTAAATTAGATCTTTTTCACTCAATCTTCCTCTTTTCAGTAGTTGCCTCAAATTGATACTGGCATGTTGCTAAACCTGTTTAGGATTTTGGACTTGCTTTATGTTACATTTAAATCCTTGCACTTTACATGGTTGGAGAAGGGATGGGATGCATAACAATGCTAAAGGCTAGGACAATATTCCTCAGGAGAGAAATGCATTTGCATTTAGTATAGTGCTCTAATTGTTAAAACAGAAAATATTAAAGGGATATAATTGAATACCTGAGTCATGTTTCTTTGGCAGAATGTGAGTGGGAGAAAGAATTTTAATAGAATTGTGAGAATCTCAGTTTGCATTCTAAAATGGAAAGTTTCTCGCATTCCATAGAGGCAAACTTGAAAATCTGATTTCAGTATGCTGAATGCAATACAACTGCAGCTAGGAAAGTATGTGGGGAACCACAGGGATAAAAAAAAAAAAAAGGTATTTTTGTTGCACTGACTTACTGAAATAGAGCAAATACAGGGTTGCTATCTTCATTAGGGAAATATAAATGTTTATTTCTATTTCTGTACAGTCAGCATTTGAGAATGAAGGCAGCATTTTTGGCTTTATTTCTTTATTCCCTAAGGCATATCAAATCCAGTGTATTTATAAGCAAAAATTTCGCAAGGAGAACATGGTTTCTTTTAACTGAGTCACTAGATATTTTGGAGGAGGAGATATGGAGACTTGCTAGTGACTCCTAACATAATTCCTAGATGGTGGTTTTATAGCTTATTGTAAGTTTAGGTCACATCAACTAAGTAGCCATGCTGTGTTGCAACTTCCTGCCTCTATGGTTACTAAACAATAATTTTAAAAAGCTCCTAAAATGAGGAAATTCAGGGTTCTAGGTAAGAATTTCAGATTAAAGAGCTTATTTGATGAAGAAATAAACAAACAAAACCTTCTTTGTTTTGATTTTGTCACCTCTTCTTCCTATGTTTCTGATTAGTAAGATAAATGAGTGTCAAATGAATATGATAATTCATTTGAATCTGAGATCAGCTTGGGAGATGACTTGTGCTTTTGCTTCTTATTGATGAACTTGAGATAGTTGTGTGACTGCTCTCAAGACTCATGAAATTCTAATGTTCCTCATAGGAGCAGTTTTCTTCATTTTGGAAAGTAGCAGACAGGAATAAGCTATAAGAGCAAAGCACTGGTTACTGCATGTGGATCACATTTGACTATATGAATACCTTTCCAAAACCTCATATAAAATTTAGAAGTTAATTTAATTTGGTCAATACTGACATTCAAATTTGCAGTTTTCAGTAACTTGTATGGATCAGGAACTTCAAACCAATTAAAGCCTTCTGTTTTGCTTTCACAAATTGCAGTGCATTTGAATTAGTCAGCTAACCAAGAATCTGTACATTACTAATTGAGTCCTGAATTCATAGTCCTATGATTGCATGAATTAAAACATATGGAGAACTTCCAAGTACAATATTTCCAATAAATAAGAACTTTGGCTTATTTTTCTATTGTTGAGAAATTATTTAATATGGAACATTAGCTGACTGGTGCTAAAAGCATGAACTCTGCTTATGGCAGTATTGTCTGGTGACTACTTTCTTTTTGTCCTGAGTTAGAGAATTAGAATTAGAGATAGAGAATTCATATAATTCACAATATTCCTACTGCAAAGCTTTAGGCTCTTTTGCTGTGTTTAGAAGCAAAAATGTACATCATCCACTGCTAAAACAACCTCTTTGCTGTCATTTCCTAGATAAATGATTCAAAGTTGAGTGATAACTTGATGAGTCTAAATACTAGGAATTCATATTTAAGTTATCAGAATTTTAAAATATCAGAATATTTGATCAGAATATCCTTCTTCCATCTGAAGTTCTACCAGCAGGCTTATGCTTAAAAGGTAAAAGAACCTTGTGACTGATTCGTGCACAATAATTTTTGAATCCAATAAAACACCTTTAGCACATCTTTTATTGACTTTTTATTGTGAAGCATGTAGCATGGCTAAAATCGTGTGTTTGTTTGCTTGGAATGAATTCTGCTGGCTGTAATGAAGCTTACTTCTCAGTGACTATGTATAAAGTTTGGACTGCCAATTAGGATTGGTTGATTTTTGACCTACTGGCCATCTCCTGACCAGAGGAATCTTGCATTTCTCCTAGTAATCCAACCTAGATTACTAGGAGATTCCACCCAAATATTAATAACCCTTTAAGGTTATGTGTGGGTGTATTTGTGTGGGTGTTTATCTTTATACGTTTTTATGAACTGGAACTCTCTACTTCAACCTGTGGTCTGTGGACCCCTGGGGGGCTGCAATGTCATCACAGGGGGTCCGCGAAGGTTTGAAGAAATGTTATGATTTAAATCTTAACTCTTGGTGGTCTGTGCCCATGGTCCTTGGGACAAAAGGTGTTTAAAAGGGATCTGTGATGAAGAAAATGTTTAAAACCAGTCTTCAACAAGAGATTATACAGTCAGATCATTTATAAGAGAGAATTACTTTTTCTAGTGATGTACATTTCTCTGCTTAGACTATTGTTTCAAGTACAGTGTAGTTCTGAGAACAGAGAAAATGGGTATCTCTTTGCTAAGGATATTCTGGGATCTGGGTAGCTTGGCTTTTCTGGTGTTTCTTCACACTACATTTCTTGCTTTGAGAAGTTAGAGCATTTATTTATTTAATCACTGGGTTTCCACAGCAGTGTTGTGTGTGTTGTTTTTGGCATATATTTTAGAATGCTGCCCTCCAGAATGCTTTCTCTCTGCTTGCTTCATAGTGGCACTCAGAGAAGGAAATATAGAACAAAGAAGAGAAAACAATGACAATAAGATTATCTGCACCACCCCCTAACAAATCCTTTTCTTTCTTTCTTTCTTTCTTTCTTTCTTTCTTTCTTTCTTTCTTTCTTTCTTTCTTTCTTTCTTTCTTTCTTTCTTTCTTTCCCTCCCTCCCTCCCTCCCTCCCTCCCTCCCTCCCTTCTGTAATTACTGGATCCCTTCTGGACCTTTGTGCTGGCAAAGAATTTTGAAATATAATCTGATGGTGAAGTTGATTTTTATCATTCATAAAACATCTCTTGTTAGTCTCAAAGTAAATATTGTTCCAGAATCAGAAATGTGGGGGAGAGGGTTGGTATTTTGCAGCACCTGTTTTGTCTTGGACAAATTGTAACAATAGCAACTAGAAACTGAAGAGCTTCTCTGCAACTCGGATAAAATTTTAGTATGAATCCTGGGAATATTAGAATAGTAAGAGTGTGTTGAAGAGAAGTCTAAGTATATGTTCTCAGTTAGATTGGGCATCCCATCCCATTCTTTGCCCTTATCTGATTGCTTGCCGGATCAGTCCTTGTACAGTTAATCATCCTCTCATCTTGAGGCAATCTATTCACAACCTTGCTGTGATCAAAAGGATCTATGAAGTGTAGGTACCCATTGATAATAGCAAGTTGATCCACCTCTTGTTAATTTTCTAGATTTAGCTTAATTGAACATCAGCTATGAACTGTACACTCTTGAAGGCCAAGTAAGAGAGCAGTTGTGTTTCTCCTGCTCTATCCAAGTTCAGAATTGTGAGGTTTTTCCTCCAGTAATTCTGAACTAATTTTTGTAAGCTGCTATGTGTATCTGGGATCTCCAACAGCTGCTGAGAAGGATGCATCTATCATTTGCAAATAGTCATAACTTATGAAATTTGTGGAAGGCAGAAGTCTTTTCGAGCTTCTCTTCACTATTTTCGGAAAACAACAACAACACTTCAGAACCCTTAACTTTGCATCCACAAACTTTGGAACACTATTCTTGAGGGTTAGCAATGTATACAACTGTATTAAAATCCAGTATTAAAATCCACATGCTTCTTTATTTGAAATAGATATGTCACATTTGAAATAGATATATCACATTATGTTTTAACAATAAAAAGTGCAATCAGATCAACTGCTAGAAACTGTACTTTTTTCCATCAGCTTTAAAGAAGAATTATTTAATATCCTAAGCCTTGTTGCCTCCTTGAGTAGAGTGAGAGCTCTGTAATCTAACCCATCCCTGGGCATTTTGAATGTGCTAAATATAGTTGCAGTCTTCTTAGAAGTTTATTTTCGTCTCTCTTCATAAATATATTTTTATAATCATTAGTCACTCATTTCCCCCCTCCTCACATCAAATGTTTGGAGAGTAGAAAGTTCAAATAGGTTTAATTAGGAACTGGTTGAGTTAATTGTTCTTTGCTGTATTGGAAAGAGTAATATGGACATTTGTTGTTCTGTATAAATAAGCCGTAGGTATTATATGATACTGAGCAAGGATGCTTCTTGAATACAATAATCATTAATTCTTGAACAAGCACAACAGTTCCTACCAACATATCAGCCTTATAATAAAGCATATTAGTTGCTAAACTGCAACTTTACCATGCAGTCAATTTAAAGCAATAACAGATAATTCTTATTGCAAGAGTTAACTTATTGACTTAACTTAACTCTTATTGCAAGTGTTATGCATTATAGATGAGAATGTTCTGCAAATGGTGGTGGCACCTGCATCTTTGTGATATACCATTTTTTTCTTGCATAAGAATACAGGCAAAAGGAAACATTAAAGATTGTATACAACGGACAATCAAGCCAGGAAGAAGATTCATTTTTCAGATTTGTTCCTGCGTACTCTAGCAAAGTCAGCTTGCAGCAGTTTACAACATTGTAAAATGTTGGAGCATATTACAGAATTTTAAGGGAAGAGAAGCATTAATAATGGGGGTTTAAACTATTCAGACATATGAGCAGTGTGATGGCCTAGAGGTGAAGACCTCTCTTCCGATTCAAAAGGTTGAGAGTTCAATCCTAGGCAGTGACAGATGTTTCTCTATCAGGGCACAAAGAGAAAATATCTCCTGCAAACTCCACATAGGTGTCAGGAAGGGCATCTGGCCAGTAAACACTCAGTCGCCTGACTGCACCCTGAAGCAAGGGATTACAGGGTCATAAAAAAATAAACTAGCCAGACATATGTTGGAAAATCATCTCAGCCAAGCTGCATGATCCCCAAAATTCCTCAAAATTCCCCTTGCTGTTTCGTTTTCTAGAAAAAAAATTGATCCGTTTCTTGAAGAGACTCTTAAAGAGGAG
This sequence comes from Protobothrops mucrosquamatus, assembly GCF_001527695.2. Classification (NCBI taxonomy): domain Eukaryota; kingdom Metazoa; phylum Chordata; class Lepidosauria; order Squamata; family Viperidae; genus Protobothrops; species Protobothrops mucrosquamatus. The sequence goes on along the minus strand of NW_015387360.1, from coordinate 217,342 downwards.
ACAGGAGAATTAACTGTCACTAGATCTGCTCCTAGTCAAAGGGGAGAGTTGTTGAAGTATCAAAAAGAATGGGATTTTTTTTGATGAAGTGATCATATCATGTTGGAGTTCAAGATATCATAGAAAAAGAGAAATCGGAGTATTATATGGCAAGATGGATAGCAAATAAATAAATACATAATCATACACTATACACACCAAACCTCATATATAATTTTTGCTTCATTTGTCATGGCCAGCAAATCAGTAAAGTCTTCATTATAGGCTCTATTTTGGCACTCTGCCACTATATGTTGGATAGTTTGTTTTTTGGTCCCACAGTCACAATCCAGTGATGCTATTTTGCCTCACTTATAGAGGGTGTCAGCACATCTACCATGGCCAGTGTGAATTTGGTTCAGTGTTGTCCTTATCGCATGGGGCTGGTCAAATCCAGCTGGTTTTTTTTTTCCAAGTTGTAAATGACATTGTGGGGAGCAATTTTCTGTTCAATGCTGTTTCCACATACAGTAGTGGCCAAAATTGTGGAAACCTTTTGGGAAAAGTGTACAGTAGAAATGCCACCTTTGGTTAAGTTTCCACCGATTTTTCTTCTAATTTCTTTATAACTGTAGCCTTGTTCACTTAATAATACTATTTTACATTGCTTTCTGGGCAACCAGTCAACTCTTTGCACCATTACTTTAATTTTATTACGTTTTACAAGCTCACTAAATGAAAGAAAAAAAAACCCCAACCAACTTGATAGTGATCACATAACACACTGACCAATGTCCTCCTCTCAGCTTCAATACATGACATCAATAACTGAATCCTACTGTGATCTGATTGGCTCATTGCCAAAACAAGATGACACCTGATCTGCTCTCTAAACACTCATGCTCATTGGCTACAATCAGATGAAGGAAATATACCTGATATCAACCTAAGCAAGTTCTGCTTCTTTTTTCTAGTTATTTGGCTATAACTTTTCATAGAATACAGTACAGATAATTGAACAAACTTTGTTGCATTACATTCTTGATTAAATTATCTTTTCATTGATATATAATTTTATGGTACTACTCCAAAAAAAAGTGATGTTATTAGCCATCAAACCTCAAAAATACACTTTTCCCAAAAGGTTTCCACAATTTTGGCCACTACTGTATTGTGCATGTGAAAATCGTCTTCTACAAGTACTTTAGCAGTAGAAATAGTTGGATGTCTGGATCTCAATCTGTTTCACTCCAGACAGGCTACATTGCTCAGTATTAGCAGCTGGGAGTTGTCAATAATCTTCAGGTAATCTTGGAAGAGGCCATTTTTTTGTATTACTTCTGGGGGTGATATATGGTTCAGAATAGGCAGCCAGTATATGGGAGTAGTTCGGATTATCCCACTAACAATGCTCATTGACTCATGCAAATGTGCATCAATCCTATTTGTGTACAGACTATTAAGCCATATTGGTGCACAATACTCTGTTACTGAACAAATCAAGCTGAATGCAGATACCTGTAGTGCGTCCATTGCCGAACCCCAACTAGTGCCACTCAATTTGTGCAGGATGTTATTTCTACTTCTCAATTTGGCAGCATACAAATTTAATGAACAAACACACAAACAAACTTAGGGAACTTTTGTGAATGCAACAGGAACTTTCAACTGAGATAAAAAATAAATAAATACGTTTATAGGATACGGACAGTGGCTATAATTTCCAAGTTATTCGTTTCCTTGTCAGGTAATAAATGCTAAGGCACAAAAGGAAAAGTGGCTCAAAGTTGGAAGAAATAAAAAGAGCTTTTTGTTATGCTAATAGAAAAGGGAATTAAAAATGCAAGAGTTAAGCCTGTCTTAAAAAAAATTAGACTTCTCAAGATATGATAATGACTGCCAAATGAAACCAAGACTCTTGAGGCAGTACTGGCATCTTCAGTTCTGGCATTCTTGTTGGATTCTGATTATTTTACTCTTTTCTACTCTGTTTTAAACCTAGTTTGTGGATTCAAATTGCACTTTGGGGGATGACTGCCATTGGCAAATTCAACTTTCTTATATTGACTTCTGATAACATTTGCCATGACATTTTGTAGAGGCCTACGTGGGTTGAATTTAGGGAACAAGGTCAATATTGTACTGTGTGTGTGTGTGTGTGTGTGTGTGTGTGTGTGTGGGCAGCGGGAGAATTTATTTTAAAATGGGCCTGGAATTTTATCTGTTTGAGAATGAAACCACTCAACTCCTTGTTGAAGCCTGATTGGTAGTTCTTGATACACCCCTTCTGAATAGATCATTACCAATATGGTTTCAGATCCAATCAAAAATAATGGTTATTTGAAAGGCTGATTAAATGAACTTGCTCTTTGTCTTAATATCACATCCAGTCAGTTATGAAAATAAGTTAGTAATATATCCTTTCCTTTTCAGACATAAATATTTTATATAAATTCCTAAAGCTTGTTTGTTTTCTTCAATATTACTTCAAAGTTCTGTTTCTGTTTGTTTGAAATGGATTGTTTTGAAATGTGTATAAAACAAATTAATATATTTGAGCTATTTCTATTAGATAAGAAGTAGAAACAAAAACAAAAACAAAGGTGATATACTGCATGGATGTTTCTATCTTGTCAGTAGGAATTAAGCTCAACTTGAAGGAATTAAGCTCAACTTGAAGGAATCTTTACTTTTTGTTTTGTTAAACTCAGAAACTGAAGTTTTGAAATTTGAAATGCATTTATGTAAATAAAACCTACCAGCAAATAAATACAGGTGAACAAACATCTGATAGCCTATCTTCCTTGTTTGATTAGCTTTGATTATGTTGCGAGAAATGAATTTGCAAGTCAGATATTACAGATTCATGCATCCTGGAATTACCACTGTTATTTTGACATAGGCTTTTAATATGTAGCATAGATAGAATTTTCTCACTGGATTTTCCTAATCACAAAAATCCCCTCCCATCTCTGCTTACATGTCCTATCTATCTCATAAATTCATTCTCATTGTCTTGTTGCAAAATTTATTGCTTCTTAGAATTCAGTGCTGTAATGTAGTATTCATCAATTTTAACTTTTTTTTTTAATGCTTGGGTCAAATGCTGCTAACCTTCCATGATTATCATGCTTTTGTAGTTGGAAAAATGAATCTTCCAGTATAAGGATTTCATACTATACTTTCCCTATAATATATTAATAAATAATAACGTACTATGTAGGTTTTTACACAAGACATCTGTCTTTAAAAACATACTTCAGTATGGCCTGATGAGTAACTTTGATTTTCTCCCTATATGAATGTAGGAAGCCATACTAAAGAGAAATTTGAAGGAAAGATCACACCATCCCATATGTACCTCCCTAATCCCTGAGGACATCAGAAGAGGCCCTTCTGCAGGTGCCCCTTCCAACTGAAATTGGTGAGTAACTGTTAGTTCTAGGGTCTTTCTCTGCAGTGAAACCATTGATCTTTGGAGCTAGTGGTTGTCCAGATTTTGGGAGCCCAGACACGATCAAAGAGGGATAATCATTTTCAAGGATTTGACAAAGAATGATAAAACTTGTGCTTGCTATTACTATTTAATTGTTCGGTCCCATTTTTATCCAATAGCAAAAATCTCAAAGGGATTGCCAAACTCTGGCATTATTTAATAATCTGACCTCAGATCTCATGTAAGAGCACCAAAATTGTGAAATTTAATATCTATGTATATGTAAATGTGCACACACATATATATTCACACACACATACACATTAATGTAGTCTCTTTCTTAGGTAAAACTTTTCCAGGACCATTTTTTTTCTTTATACATTTCTGCTTCTGTTGGGATTTATTTTGAAAGAACCTAAAAGATAAATTTCACAGCTGCAGAATATTGATAAATTGTAATGTACTGTAAGAGATATGGTCTCCTGAAAAATTTCCAGAGACCGCAACTGCTATAAAACTTAGTAATCTGTAAATGACTGTTGTGAGCATGCTAGTTATAAAAGAGTCATGCTGGTTATTGGTTCATTTCTGGGGTTAATTTAAAAACATGAGCTTTGCCTTTTAAGGCTTTGGACAGGTAGACAGATCTGGACATTGAATGACTGCCTTTTTCAAACAAACCTACTTATTAAATAACATCTTTATCAGATATCTGCTCCATTCCTAGCCTGAGGCAGTAGGTGGAGAAGATATTTGTATAGGGCACCAAATTGTGGAATTTCCTTCTTTAACTGGTACCTAGGTTAGTGCATTTTCAGCCCTGGGAGGAGGTTATGAAGTTCTCTTAATAATATTTAATTGCTTTTAAATGCATATTTATTCATTAAAAAAAGCAGTTTATCTTTTTCATCCAGAAAGACTTTCAGAATGACTTACATATGCTCTGGAAAACAGAACACAATAAAAAAAGGAAAAGAAATGGGAGAAAAAAAATCAGGAGGGGAGGAACAATACATTTAGTTACAGATAGTTCTCTACTTACAACAGTTCATTTAGTGACCATTTGAAGTTACAACAGTACTTGTAACTTATGACCATTTTTCACACTTATGACCGTTGCTGCATCCCCAGGGTCATGTGATTTACATTCAGATGCTTGACAACTGATTCACATTTATGACAGTTGCAGTGTTGCAGAGTCATATGATCCCCTTTTGTGACCTTCTGACAAGCAAAGTCAGTGGGGAAGCCAGATTCATTAACAACCGGGTTACTAACTTAACAACTGCAGTAATTCATTTAACAAACGTGGCAAGAAAAGTCGTAAAATGAGGCAAAAATCATTAACAAATTTTGGGTTCAATTATGGTCATAAGTTGAGGACTACCTGTACTAATATTTCATAAATAGTCTATATTATGACTATGAGTCTTTTCTTCTTTATAAATTACATGTTAACATATAGTTTTTATTTATAAGGTTATTAAAAATCTTTACTTTGTTAGCTGCTTTGAGATGTAAGGCATAAAGAGTTCATAGATTGCACTGATTGCTACCTTGAAAGCTATAAATCAATGTTTTTCAAACTTGACAACTTTAAGATGTGAGCATACTGGCTGGGGAATTCTGCAAGTTGAAATCCTCATGTCCTAAAGTTGTAAGTTTGAAAAACGCTGCTCTAAATGGTGATTATGGACACTTTATAAGCTATCTCCTCTCTTACTGCTATCTTGCACACTATGTTCAACATGAGGTTCCGGTTTGGAATCCCAACAACAGGAAGACCACGTGGAGAGCCAAAAGCCAGGATCTTTTCAACGTGATGTGAACACTCTGAAATGTCTTTCCTATGGCCTGTCATTAAGTCTCTTGGCTCTTTAAACAATAAATTGAGGAAATAATGCAGTCTTATGACCAGATACATGATTATTATATTTGTATGGTTTTCTATTTGCTCAAGATACTCCACAAGATCACTTTAAATCTAATTTCCAGCTTTCATTTTAAAAGTTGACAAAAGGCACTTCACAACTGTTAATATTATGGGGTTCACTCAATGAGAGGAGGATGGTCAAAGAAACATAGGGAGCACAGTTGGCTCATTTTTCCTTCCCAACTGGTGAAGGGAAAGTCCAAAGCAAAGTCTTTGTAGATAACTGTGGTATATAGGCATAGCAATATTTTTTCACATTTGTTGATGTAATCTTTACGTAGCTATTTTATATCAGCTATGCTGTTAGCTGTTTAGAACTCTCGATGACAAAAAATAGGATAATGCAATCTCATTTCTGTATTGGCATAGCTATGATCTGAGGAAGAGCAACATACAGTACTGTTAAGATTCCTGGCCTGAACCCATGATTAGCTAGTTAATGTATCTTTTCTGTACAGCCCATGTCAGCACACACTAGTCTCATGGACATATCTTTCCTGAATGAGTTCTTTTCTTAGTTCACCTAAAATAAAATTTACATTTAAAGTTTATTTACCAAAAGGAAGAATGCTTCCACAGTATTTTTTTGTGAATGAAAGGGGTTGTTTCTCATTCCCTGAAGAACAGAATAAAAGGCTATTGAAAGCAAGTGAATAAACTTGATATAAAAAACATGGAGGCTTTGTCAGGTAAAAGCATTTAGCCAAACCTGTATGATCTGAGAAGCCAAGTGGGATCTGTTTACCACTTGGATGGGGACTATTTCAGAATTCCAGGGCTATAGGCTACAGTGGCAAGTTGAAAAAACATCCCAGAAGAAGACAGTTGCAAATTATCTCTAAAGAAACTGCATGGAAGCACTGAAATTGTCTTTACTTTTACAAAGTATAGACAAAAGTACAAGCTGCTAGAAGTGAATATATCAGTAGAAACAGTGGTGGGATTCATATATGTGAACAACTGGTTTTCTGTATGGATGCCACTTCCGGAAATCCATTCTGGGCCTGGACAATAAAAAATTAGCTACCAGTTCTGCTGAACTGGTGCGAACTGGCTGAATCCCACCACTGAGTAGAAAGTAAAATTAATGCAACCAAGCAACTGAGAGATGCCCTCCTTTGATTGTCCTTCATGCCTCTGTAGTGCACATATTCATTTAGGATTGAAATTCTGGGTGGGGAAGGTCCTTGGTTAAAGAGAACCTCCATCAGAGATACTTCACCTCTGTGCATGAGTGGTATCAAGAAGGGAGACAAAAAGACTAGAGATCCTAAGCCAGGGGTGTCAAACTGCTGGCCCGCAGGCCGGACGCGTCATGACGAAACCGCGCCCACCCCATTGCCGGCAATGGGAAAAAGCTCCGGTACGTTGCGCGATGTCACGTGACGTCGCGAGTTTGACATGTCTGTCCTAAGCATACTTATTTAGCAATAGTAATAGCAATTAAACTCATATACTGCTTCACAGTGCTTTACAGCCCTCATATTGCCCCCAACAATCTGGGCCCTCAGTTTACTGACCTCGGGAAGGATGGAAGGCTGAATCAATCTTGATCGAACTGCTGGCAGTGAACAGTGAGTTAATCTGGATATACTGCATTCTAACCCCTGTGCCAACAGAGCTCTTTAGGAGTAAGATCTTTTGAACCCGATGGAATTTACTACAGAATAAGAGCAGATGGGTTTCCTTGTATTTGGAACTCAACATAAAGGCTCAATTAGCTCATTTCTTGTTACGTACAAAAGGCTAAAACAGCTCAATATTTAGAATAAATTCCCTAATTTCAATCTCAGTTTACATGGAGTAAGAGGGGACAAAAAGAGGCAAACAATAGTCTACATCACTGGCTAATAATAGCAGTTAATACATACATGATGAATGTTAGAACAAGTGATAACATTGCAATCAGTATGCAAAATAAGGGTTTGGTTTTTTTTAAAAAATGTAGGAAACCAGTCACTTCTAGCATTTGCCATCAATTTTGGTGTAGATTTTTTACTGTAAAACAAGAAATCTGAAAAAGCAATAAAAATATAAACTTCAGCTTCCACTCTCAAAGCAGTTCTATATTACCCTTCTCCAACCTGCAAAAAATTAGGGAAAGCGTCTCTTAGAATTTCCAGCCACCTGCCTTCACTCATAAAGATAAATATTTAGTTGAGTCCAATTCTGGAGATTATTTGCCATTGCCCACTTCTGGGATTTTTTATTTTTATTTTTGTTTCCCAGTCTGGTCTATAACCCTGGGATTTCCTGGGTAATTTCCCATCAAGTGCTATTCAGGCTTAACCCAGCTTTGTTGTTTTTTTTGGGGGGGGGGCGGGGGGAAGGAAGGAAATAATCAAAGTCATCAAGAAAACTATGGCAGTTGTGACAGTTTTCACCCATACTGTAATGTTTGGAAATTATGAGAGTTGCAGTCCCAACACATCTGGAGGTACCAGAGTAAGGACAGGGCTGTGCACTGACCATTTGGTAAATGGTTGTCTGAATTTATATGTAATAAAATATTGAACAGATAGAGCATTTCTTTACCCAACAGAGAACTTCCACTGAAGATTACAATTGTAAACTTTGATGTAGTCAAAGTGATGTTCTTGCAGGGCTTCTTTTTATACAGTGTCGAAAAAGAGGAATTGCATTGCTAATCAAGGAAATATTTTCATGCAACTTGTACATGCAAATTTATATGTATAAACACAGATTCAGAAATAGTTACTAATTTTAAAGAAACACCTTACCAAGAAGTGACTGTTCAGGCCAGTGTGTAGACAGCAGTACTAGAAGATGAAGCAACTATATATATTCTGCTATTGACCAACAGCTACAAGCAGGGATTTCTGATCAGTAAATCAATAAATTAGGCAGTCTGCTAGAGCTAAGTAAAAGGTAAAAATCACCAACTAATAGCTGGAGCATGAGCCTAAAAATGAGAAGAATTTGCCTGTGAGAACCTGAACTTAGAGAAACAGGCCTTGCTTCTCTTGAACCTCATGATCCATCTTACCCCATGAATATTTATTATATTTACAATTCTAGTGACAAAGCTAATTGCTGTAATTGTTGATGATATTGAATTTTGCTAATAAATTTTATGTTCTTTTTCTTGAGTGAATATCTTTTCAATCTCTTTAACAGTTTGCTCTGCTCTGCAATAGTGCTATAGGACTATTTGATGAATTTCGAATAGTATTCTCAGTTTCAGTATTCTTAGTACATTCTTAAATGCATGTTAGAAGTTAGAAGGTTTAACTCTCAGATGCATTTCATTAATTTGTACATACAAAGAAGGGTGTCCCCATGGTGGTGGGGACAAGGTACATGGTGGTGGCCATCATACTTAATTTTAAACCTCTCCTTGCAAATATTCCTGCTTCAAAGAATATGAATCTTCACCACTACATTCTTCTGGCAATCTTTTTCCTTTTCTCCACTGCTTTGATATAGTCTGGCTTACCCTTTATTTTGTGTTCCCTCCCTCCCTCTCCGGTAGTTCAGTTTAATTTTTCAAGGCACGCTTCAAAAGTGGGCTATTTTTAGCAGATTTTTCTTTTAGAAATCAGGAAGTAATAGATTAAGACCAAAAGCAGCAATTTTGAGACTTTTGCATGCCACCATTTTCCCTCACCAAACTGTCAGAAGCAGTTTGAAAGTAATTGTGATTGTTATAACTTCTGTTGGCTTGAAATGCTAAGAACAAGGAACAAATTTTTTGTCTGGCATCAACAAAAATCCCCATAGTCATACTCTAAACAAAAGGAAAGACAGAATGAAAGAAAGAACCAGTAGCCTGCATCCTGTGCAGAAAAGAAAGGGGAACTGATAAAACTCTTGTCAGTTTCATCCCTCCTGATACAATTTGTGCTACTGAGGTGGAGCTGCAAAGTCGTCAAGCAGCATTATATAGGAATGCTTTATACTAGGACCTGAAGCTTAGGAGCCAGGACAAAGAGTAGTTTCCTCCAATGGAGAAAGAGCATCATGTCTCAAAAATGAAAGCTAATTTTGTAGTAGTTTCAAATATTCTGAAGCTGAGCTGGTAATAGGTCAGCTTAGTTCTCCAACACTGAGTTTATAGGCATTAACTAGAATATGGAAATTCCTCTTGGCTTATGTGTTTGGATAAGAATTGCTTGAGGGGCTGGAGAAGTGATTAATAGAGAAGTATAATAGGGATGTGCAACACTTTGGATTCCAAAGGAAAAATATACTCTGGACAGAGAGAGGCTGTGTGCATGCAGCTTCTGTCAACAACTCATCCTTTCCTGCAATTATGCTACAGCTGAGGAGGGTTGTCCTCGTTTAGCAACCACTATTGGGATTGGCAACTTGGTTGTTAAGCAAAGTGGTTACTAAGCAAAATTGCAACTGTGTTTATGATTTTACTTCCACTTTTTTTAGCTTTACAGCAGGGGTGTCAAACTGCTGGCCCACGGGCCGGATGCGTCATGGCAAAACCGCAATGGAAAAAAAAGGTTGTGATACATTGCGACACATCACGTGACGTTGCGAGTTTGACACCCCTGCTTTACAGACATCTGAAGGTTGTAAATGTGAGGATTGATTGCAAAATTACTTTTTCAGCACTGTTGTATCTAGTAACAATTACTAAACGAGGCAGCTGTTAAACAAGGACTACCTGTTCTTGCTTTGAAGAATTGTTTATAGATGCTGCTTTCCCCTCTTAGAATCCAAAACATTGCACTGCCTGAAAGCATATTTTATCCATTTTCTCTGGTTTATTCCATTTTTGTTTTAAAATCCATCTTTCTTATTGTAGGAATCAAGGAAATACTTGTAAAAAACAGCCAAAATTTCCCAATTTTCCAGTGTAATCTTTCTACCCATGTCAGAATCTCACAGGAATTCACAATGGAACAAGGAGAAATCAAGAATATTCCTATTCAGAATGTTGACATTTTGTGAAAGAAAGTACAACTATAGAATAGAATAGAACAGAACAGAACAGAACAGAATAGAGCTGGAAGCTACCTTGGAGGTCTTCTAGTCCAGCCTCCTGCTCAAGCAGGAGAACCTATACCATCTCAGACAAGTGACTGTCTAGTCTCTTCTTAAAAACCTCCAGTGATGGAGTGCCCACACTTTCTGAAGGCAATCTGTTCCACTGGTTAATTTTCCTCACTGTTAGGAAGTTTCTCCTTAATTCCAGGTTGCTTCTCTCTTTGGTCAGTTTCCAACCATTGTTTCTTGTCCTGCCCTCTGGTGCTTTGGAGAATAGTTTGATGCCCTCTTCTTTGTGGCAGCCCCTCAAATACTAGAATACTGCTATCATGTCACCCCTGTTTCTTCTTTTCTTTAGACTAGCCAAACCCAAGTCCTGCAGCCGTTCTTCATATGTTTTTGTCTACAGGCCTTTGATCATTTTAGTTGCTCTTCTCTGAGCTTTTTCCAAAGTCTCAACTTTGTAGTATAGTGACCAAAATTGTTTGCAGTATTCCAGGTGCGGTCTTACTAGGGTTTTATAAAGCAGTACTAATACTTCACGTGATCTTGATTCTATGCCTCTGTTTATACAACCCAGGATTGTATTAGCTTTTTTGGCTGCTGCTGCACACTGCTGGCTTCGTAGTCAAGTAATCATCCACTAGGATTCCAAGGTCCCTCTCACAGTTACTGTTTTTGAGCCAGGTCTTGCCCAATCTGTACTTGTACCTTTGATTTTTCCTGCCTAAATATAAAACTTTGCTTTTCTCCACATTAAAATTCACATTTAAACATCACATTTAAACTTCTTAAAGGCCAATTACAATGACAGTTTCTAGCTATTTTTTAATCTATCCATCTACATTTTGGATGAATCTTAAAATTCTTCTTTTGTTTATTTCTGTACCATAGTTTTGATAATACTGAACAGAATTCTGAGTAATCATGCATAGACCTCTTCTGTTTTCTGTGTTTCTATTAGTTTACTCATTCGTTATATTTAGTTTTTGCCTTTCCTCCAAAAGAAATCCAAGATTGTTTACATAAAAATCTTCACTTTGTCCACACAGTAGCAGCCCTGTGGGGTAGTTGGGGTGACTGACCCAAAGCTACCCTGTGACTTCCATGGTTAAGGGGAGATTTGACCTTAGATCATACCTTAGTGACTGCACCACACTGGTTTTCAGACCTCCTATCCTATCTTCCCCCTCCCTGTCCATCCTGTGAGTCAGAGTGAAAGCAGAAGCTGGTGAATATTACATAGGGTGAAGCCAAGCAGAGCCAGAAGAGCTATTTAAAACTTATCTTGGTTTTGCAGTTCTCCTTATCTTTTAAGCAGCCCCCTTTGCTGTGATCAAGATCTTGTGATATAAAGGAACTTCCTAAAGGGGAAAAGCTGGTAAATTGTTGACCTGTAACATTGGTGATTGTACTGTTTATAATAAATAACATGAGGAGAGTCATTTAGCTCAATCAGAATAGAGCTGGAAGGGACCTTGGAGGTCTTCTAGTCCAACTCCCTGCTCAAGCAGGAGACCCTATACAATTTGAGACAAGTGGCTGCCCAGTCTCTTCTTAAAAACCTCCAGTGATGAAGCACACACAACTTCTGAAGGCAAGCTGTTCCACTTGCTAATTGTTCTCAGTGATAGGAGGTTTTTCCTTAATTCCAGGTTGATTCTCTCCTTGATTAGTTTCCATCCATTTTTTCTTGTCTTGCCTTCTGGTGCTTTGGAAAATAAGTTGACCCCCCACTTCTTTGTGGCAGCCCCTCAAATACTGGAACACTGCTATCATGACACCCCTGGTCCTTTTCTCTAGAGTAGTCATACCCAGTTCCTGCAACCATTCTTCATACATACAAAGGTCTCCTGGCCTTTGATCATTTTAGTTGCTCTTCTCTGCACTTTTTCCAAAGTCTCAACATCTTTTTTGTAATGTGGTGACCAAAACTGGATGCAGTATTCCAGGTGGTGGCCTTACAAAGGCTTTATAAAGCAATACTAATACTTTGCGTGATTTTGATTCTATGCCTCTGTTTATATAACCAAGGATTGTATTAGCTTTTTGGGCTGCTGCTGTCCATTCCTTTTCACTACACACCATGCAACCATAAAAGAGCAATTGTGATTGTAGCAGTGAAAGGAAAATATATTTTTTCTGAAAATTTACTGGATTGTTAATTTTGATAATTTTAAAGATAATTTAAAGCACTGTTTATTCTGTTAGCAATTAAAGCATTATCCTTTTATGGTTGATAGCTACTTTTGATTCACAATATAGTTTTATAGATTGAAACAAAAATGAATAACAAATTACGAGAATAGTCGTGTGAGCAACAAGCAGAATTCTTACAAGAATGACATTTCCAGTCTGTATATCTCCTACAGAGATTTTATTTTATATATAAAAATGAAGGGAAACAGTTTTTATGTAAATATCTAATGAATACTACAGTAATCCAGGAAAGTTTAAGTTGCATCAAAAATGAAGGCAAATGTTTTTTTCCCTTTCTTTCAGTGCAATGAAGTGCACCTCCCTATGGCAATGCTTCATAAGCTGAACTGGTTTACCAGTTGATTTCTGGGTGTAATTCAAGATGGTGGTTATTAAGCCCTTCATGGCATAGGGCTGTTTTAGGGACAGCTTGTTTCCGAATGTTTCTACTTGTCAGATAAGGTTAGGTTGAGCTGGGATGCTTTGGGTCCCAGTGATTAAACAATGTCATTTATTGGGACCCAGAAAGCGTGCCTTTTTTTGATGTGGTGCCCTCTAGAATGACATTGCCCCAGGAGAGCCATATAATTCCCACCCCAATGACATTCAAAAAACTATTAAAAGTTTAGTTGTTCTCCCGATCTTGGGATAGGATGGTTGTGGAATCCCTATGGTTTTAATTATTTTGGTTATTGAACTATCTTTCTGGTTGGTTATGCTTTCTTCTAATTTTTTGTTTTTTTCTCTTTTAATTGTAAGCTACCCAGAGTTGTTAAGGTGTTGGGTGGACTCCAAATCAAATGAAATAAAAAATAAATACGTAATTATAAAATATTCTGCATCTACTACCAGTTAGAGCCATTCCTGGATTAAGTTATCATAAGAGAGGAGAAAAAAGCTTTTCTTCCATGTCACATAAAATATTATGCATTCTATCCTGTCTCTCGTCTTAATTGTTTTTTAAGCTGAAAAATCCCCCTCGTAAGCCTTTCCTTATGAGGAGCTACTCTTGCCTTTGATTATTTGTGCAGTCCCTTTTTTCCAATTATGTAAGTTATATATAGCACCATTTTTAAGGACAATGATTAATACTGTATACAGTGTAGAATTCAAAGATTGGTTATACTATACGAGATTATAGCATTGGCCATTTTATACCCCTTGAAATTTGTCAACACAAAAGATTGGGCATCCATGTAGAATCTTTAGATGATCTTGTTCAGGTAGGGTTTAGTTTTTTACATGCCTTAATTATTTTGAGAGACATTGGGTTGTAGAAAGAAGTTAATGGAAAAGATCAAAAGGGATTATATAAATGATGTGGGATAGTTTTCTGAAGTAAAGCACATTTTCTTTTTCTTGCAATATCTGAACAAGGTTGTTCAGCCTGTGAATAAACCCTTTATCCTTTTACATGGTAGTTGCTATGTATTGCCTGTGTTATGACAGCAAGAGGTATGACAGCTTAATCAGCCCTGATAGGGTTTGTAAACTCTTCACACTCTATGACTGAAGAAGGCAGCTTGTGAAAGAGCTGAAGCACTTTAAGGACATCGGCTTCACCAGCGGGGTGTAAACTCTTGGATGCATATTTGGGAATCCAAATAAGCAGCTGCATTCATTCTTAGAAGTGCTGAACAGGTCTGAAAAATCCATGAGGAAGCTTATCCATTGTAGGAATTTTCTTACTACAAATTATGATTGCCACCCCTAAATCTTAAATCAGATTTCCCTGAGCTGACATTCTCCAAACACTTTCTCAGGCCAGCAGAAGTAATGACTGTGGAGTCTGAGAGTAAGGAGGGCTTATAAACTGTTACATTAGAAAGCATTAGTAAGGGAAAGGTTGGTGCAAGGCATATGATGATTTAGCATAATTAGAAAACTCATGAGACATATCCTGAATGACAAATCCAATTGCTTACCCAGAATGCTAGAAATTGTCTGAATGCTACATATAGACGTTATACGTATAGAAAAAGCATGAGAAAGAGCAGTTTCTATCTCAAACACCATCTCTCCTGTGAACTTGCTAAACCATTGAGTCTCATCCTCTATCACTCATCTATCACATGAGCATAATAATCTAAACTTTTTAAGTGTTAAATTTAACTCTGAAATATCCTACTTTGATAGGCAAACACTGACTGCAATATGAAGCAAATTATTAGGGAGAAGATAATTAGCAACTTGTTCTGTGTCATCTCCCTTTCTGGATTTTTTAAAAAAGAATTTCCTTATTCTTTTTTCATGGGCCTCTTGAGTTTTATTTATATCACATGCTAGAGTTTTTGGTCACCTGCCCAAAGATGAAACAGAAAAAAAAATAGTTGGAAATTTTTATTCCCTTCATGACATATATTACATAGAGGGAAGTAAGATCGTTACTTAACTTTGATCTGAAATTCTTTTTTTCCCTTCCTCTTAAAGTAATTAAGGAGGGTTATAGTTTTTTTGGGGGGTTGGATTAGCCCTAGAGAATCAAGTTCACTCTCAGTCACAGAAATTCCTTGGGTGGCTGGGCCACTCACTCTCTTCAAGCCCAGCCTACCTCGCAAGATTATTATTTTGGGGGGAAAAATTGAAGGAAGTGCTATGTATACTGTCCTGAACTCCTTGACAAAAAACAAATATAAATGTAACAAGTACAATTTCTTACAAGAGGAACAAAGACAGTGGTGGGATTCAGATATCTGAACAACCGGTTTTCTGTGTGGATGCCGCTTCCGGAAGTCCATTCTAGGTCTGGGCAACAAAAAAATTAGCTACCAGTGCGAACCGGTTACTATTAACCCCACAAAGATAATAGTAAATGAAAAGTATGTATAATTTAAAAAGCAATTTTTTTTAGCAAGTTATGCTGTCATAAAATGGGACCACTTTTTGGAAGAGAAATTTATTCAAAGCTGTTTTTGCACCAGCATTTGCACATTTTAGATTTTTATGAAGCTGCTTGAAAAGTACACACAGAAATACATGCTGCTTATGCACAAAACCTCCCATTAATATTAATGAACAGTCACTTGCTTAAAGACTACAAGCTTGAAAATGAAAAACATATGATCAAGCATATGTACATATTTTTGTATTTATTACTGTTTTGCCTTTTTCTCCTTAATATTGCAAACTGATGCAACAAAGGCTCAGGAAAGTGAGAAGAGGAACAAAAGTGTTGTTATATTTTAACATTTGGGAAATATTAGTGAAAACAAATTGTAATTTGTTGTGGGTAGTTGATATCAATTTCAAAAGCAATAGCTTCCTTCAGCTTGCTAATTGAGAGTTCTGGGAATTGGAGATCTAACACATCCAGAGCTGGGAAGGCTGAATTAGATGTAAAAAAAAAAAGATAGGCAAAATAACAGGTTGTAAGTCCCCTATTCTACTAGATTGATTATAGAAGGTTCTTAATGTTGAGAGATTTGCTGCTCTTAAATCAGTTTTAATGACTTGTGCAAATGATCGAAAGCTAGCATTTAATGCTGAATCCCTGAGTCTCAACCCTTCTATTTTCTTCTTAGGACTTTAGGTATTTTTAACAAACTTTGACATCCCAAATATCAGCCATGGCATCTCGCATTGGTTTACGGATGCAGCTTATGCGAGAGCAAGTACAACAAGAGGAACAACGGGAGCGCATTCAGCAGCAGTCAGTGATGCATTACATGCAGCAACAGCAACAAATGCCAATGGCTCCAACCCCAGCCATCAACACGCCAGTTCATTTCCAATCACCACCACCTGTGCCAGGAGAAGTTTTAAAGGTACAGTCGCATGAATAAAACTTTGGTCATGGAGAACGATAGAGGCAAATAGAATATCTGTTAAAACTGTTATGTTGCAAGAAATGAATGGCTTGCTGGCTTGCTTGTTTATTATCTATTTATTTATTAAATTTATATGCCTCCCCTCTCACTATCAAGCGAGTCTTGGCAGCTTACCAATATATCTGATATATCAGTTGGAAAAATACATTGAAAACCAGCAAGTCCTTTCATTTGAATTAAGCATTTGTGTATGTTTAAATGGGGAAAGGGGGAGAGAATCTATGCAGAATTTTTCTTTCAAATGGTTTTACTTTAGTATTCGAAACCGCTCAGAAAAACACAAGTGATTAGCTGCTAATCAGCTATATTTTTCCAATTGAGTTATTGGATTCCTATAGTTTTTCTTTAATCATCCTACAAATTTTATCCTTTGCTATAGTTTTGTAAAGTTTGAAGTGGCTTCATCATTACAAGGCAATTTATTATCACTTTTCTATGTACAATTGACTTTATTTAGTGCTGGGATGATGTAGTCCAGTAATTTTTTTTGTGTGTCATGAGATTTATCCTTCAAAAGTGGGTGAATTCCTTTAGTTTAGTTTGGCTTCTTATACAGGTAGTTCTTGTCTTATGACTATAATTGGGCCTGGAATTACAGTCATAAGTCATTGCAGTTATCGGTCGAGACTAAATCGTGACTGATTTAGAGTTACAATCATTTTTTTACAACAGTTGTTTAGCAAACGCTGTGGCTGTTAAATGAATCCATTTTTTCTAATGGGTATTTTTTAATTGGAAACCAGACATAAATCCCAGAAACCAGCAAAAGAGTTGCAAATTGTGGTCACATCATTGAGGGATGTTGCAAACGTCCATAAAAATAGGCTGGTTGCCAAGCACACAAAATGCAATCTTGTGACCAGGGGTATGCGGCCATCATAATTCTGAAAATGGGTTGTAAGTAGCTTTTGGAGTGGTCCATTGTAACTTCAAATGGTTGTTAAGCAACTGATCATAAATCAAAGACTACCTGTAAGTATTAAATTTCTTTCTTTGACTCTGCCTTAAAAAAATAACAATCCATCCATTTTCCTTCTCATAGAATCATAGGGCTGGAAGGGGCTTCAGAGGTCTTCTAGTCCAACCCCTGCCCATGTCAGGAGTCCTTATTCCATCCTGGACAAATGGTTTTTCAGTCTTTGAATATCAATTCATAATAGAATGTTATTTCCATGTGGATTTTGAATCCAATTAGATTGCAAAGAATGACAAATCATTGTTTAATATGGCAAGGTTTACCTATGTGGGCAGGATTTTTGTTCTTTCTGATCCTGGAATGTATTTGGTTGTTTAGGGTGGGATATCAGGGGTCTTATAGTTATATAAGCAATATAGGACTCTGACTTCTGGCAATCTGCAATCTATATATGATATATGATATGAAAAATCAAGATAAGGAGAAATGAGGCCGAATGCAATTTTAACAGCTTTAAAAGTGACTCGTACCCAATTAGAGGCTTATTAGAGGATGATAACAAAGATTTGTGACATTCATTTGTATAGCTGGGCTCACAGTCATTCATGCCTCAATTACCTCCCAACTCTACATGGGGCTGCCCTTGAAGAGCATTTGGAAGCTTCAGTTGGTATAAAATGTGACAATGTGTGCAGTTATGAATGCTGGTTGTTCAGCACATGTGACACCTCTGCTCTGTGAGCTGCATTGCCTACCAGTATGCTTCCAGGTGTAATTCAAGGTGCTGATGGTTACCCTAAAAGCTCTTCGTGATTTGGGAATAGACTATTTATGGGGCCATCTCTTCCCAATGATGCCTATCCATCCTGTTAGATCCATACAAGAGAGACATGTTCTGGGACTCATGTGTGAGAGAGTGACCTTTTGTGTCATAGTACCTGCCTTGGAACCACTCCGCTCCAGAAATCAAACTTTTGAGACAGTGAAAATCTGGCACTTCCATCAGGTCTGGGGCCCTGATATTATGGATAGCTCATTTTGTGGAGGTGTGTTTTTTTTTTTAGTATGAACCCAGCCTATTTCTTTCTGAAGACGTATATATTTGAAAATTATGTTTACCTTTACGTGATAGCTCTTCTATTTCTCCAATATTTTTTAGGTTCAGTCCTTCTTAGAAAATCCTACCACATACCATCTGCAAAGGTCACGAGACAAGAAGGTCCAAGACTATCTGTCTGAAACTTATGGGAACAAGTTTGCACCGCTACTTGGTGCTCCTTCTCCCAAGCCTCCTCCTTCAGCCTCCCCTGGGGTGAGACCATGTCATGTCATGTCCTCTTCTGCAGGCAACAGCACTCCGAACAGTCCAATGGCAATGCTTAATATCAGCTCCAATCCAGAGAGAGAGGTTTGTAAGTTCCTTGGGAACGCAGGAATTGTTGGAGAGGCTGGGATAAACTGTGGTTAGGAAGTACTCAACTCCCGTAATCTGAAGTGGAAAAGTCCAGCTGTAATTGAACCACATGATTCTCTGATTATGTAACATAGGTTTTGGGGGGGCTACACAATGAAAGGCAATGTTTTGCATCACACTTCTGTTGTAGGAAACTATCAGAGAGAACTTGGAGTTTGGGTGATTTAGCTGAAGGCTTAGTCAGATAAAGTTGCTCAAACAACAACAAATCTACTCTGATTTGAACCCTGACTTAGCAAGTCCATCAGAGATGTCTGGGGTCTGTTCTTATGGGGTGAGCAGCCCTGAGTCAATTGGAATCAAGTGTCATCTATTCAAATCAATCAATCAATCATTCAATCAATCAGTGTCAAACTTACATTTCCCATGTCTGTGAATTTATATACATTTTGGAAAAAAACCCAAAATGCATTAAAAAAAATCTATATCTGATAGCCTTTTTGTCCCTATTTTAGATAGATGATGTCATTGAAGATATTATGCAGCTGACAACTACTGTGGGGTGTCTTAATCCAGAAATTCATATGCCCAATACTGTGAGTATACTTCTTTTTTTTTTTAAAGGACTTCTTGCTTCTAGGCAGGGAAGTGGTCATGGGAGAAGGAATAAAACAACTGAAATAAAGTGGTTGCATCTATCCTTCCTTTCTTTCCAAATAATTAATTTGGAGTCACTGTTTTGTAGGAGACCAATAGTAATATTTAGCAAACATTTTAAAATAGTAAAACTTATTTTTATATGGTGAGATCTAACATTGTTAAATGAATCATATACAGTATAAATATTTGAGCCACCTGCATATAATGAATGGGAGATCCATGGTTGGGAAGAGTGGTGAAGGGCTAAAAGCCACAGGATATTCCTGTTGGGAATCAGGCCTTCTGTTGGCTGATACTTTCTTATCCTCTATTTTCTGTGTTAAAATAAATGTGCATTTGTCTTCCTCCCTTTGTTTTCCAGTTGCCTCTATCCAGCAGCCATATGAATGTCTATAACAGTGACCTCCAGATGACGCCTTCTATGGTGGGCATTACCAGCAGTTCCTGTCCTGCTGATCTCACTCAAAAGAGAGAGCTTACAGGTAACATGGCAGATTGTGTAGCCAGTGTGTATCTGTCCAAATGGTCAGGGTAATTTTTAGTAATTTGCTTTGCCTCAGACTGTAGGTCAGCAGTGCATCTATTTATACACATGCATGCATATGTGTATACAATGAAACTTGTTCTGGTTGGCCCATTGCTTTTCATAACAGCTTGTTGTGTTATCTTTAGATGCTGAGAATCGTGCCTTGGCTAAGGAACGCCAGAAGAAGGATAATCATAATCTCAGTAAGTGGAGGTTGGTTAAAACCATGTGGTTGAAATGCATTCTGCTATATTTCATTAGCCCTTTTGTTGATCTAATTTGTGTGCAATGATTTAGAAACAGTATTTTTATGCACAAGCATGCGTATTCTCCATTTATTATTCTGATGCAGAGAATGTAGCTACACTCAATGGTCATTGAATGCACCATTTATCGAAAATAGAGACTAAATAGATTAAAAATAGAGATGGACAACAGAGTGCAGTGTGCATATTAATATTTAAATACTTCTTGAATCAAGACAGAAAGGAGACAGATTAGACTGTTGGACTGGAATGGGATCTTCAAATTTTGATTAAATATTGTTCAAAGAGCCAGAGAATTTTGAGAGAAATTTAAAGCAAACTTGCAAGAGGTTCAAAATGAAATGATGGAGAAAACTGGTTAAAAAAAAACTAAAATAAATATGTGAACGATGTTGAAAAAGTGGCTGCTACAGGCATAGACTTTTCTAAGTTATTTGATTAATCATGGAATATAGATGCTTAACATGGAATGTAAATGGGGCAAATTCCTCCCCCCAGTTCAAATTTAATTATTTGGAAAAAATTAAAACAACTCAAAATTTGCATAATCCACATTAGAAACAAAGACATTATTACAGACTATTTTATAGGTGTGAAAAATATGTACTAATTAGCAACAAGATTTTATTAGGAAGTCTGATGGAAATTAGTGCTATTTATCCAGCATAAGTGTTTTATCAGGAGATATTTGATATAAGCCTAGCCACCATGATTTGGACCCATTGCAATTTCTGTATTGCCTTGCAGCCTCGTAGGAAGCTCAATGCAGTAATCTACAAGAATTTGATTATAATATCCAGATAAGATCTGTCCAACAAAGGACAGAAATGTGTGAGCATCCAGATGGATTGACTATTGTTCCTGTATTAGGTTAATGCAAAAGGAGGAATTTGGGAGAAATTGGGGTAATGCAAAAGGAGGAACTTGGAACTTTCTAAGGATGTTCATCAGTGCTCAGATATTTTATATCTTCCTTAAAATAAGCAATATCCGGTTATTTATTTCACCATTTTATACTTGTTTTTTATTGACAAAGTTGATATTTTTTATAATGTTTAATATCTCATACAGGATTTTTTTCTCTCTCTTTCTGTTCTAAGTTGAAAGAAGACGCAGATTCAACATTAATGATCGCATTAAGGAACTAGGGATGCTGATTCCAAAAGCTAGTGATCTGTAAGTTCTAGTCAATGGTTTATATTTTCCTGTTTCCTCTTAAAGCGAGACAAGAGTCCAAATCGAGAAATAGGCAACCAGAGCAAAAGTTGGATGGGAAATTATTTTCCCATGTCTGCTGTGTTGAAAACTATATTTTATTTCTGCCTTTAAAAACCACAAACGCACCAAACAACTTTAAATTTCAAATGAAAAATACTCCAAATCAAAGGAAACTCTGCATAATGACATGAATGTAACATAACCACAGTAGCTTGCTTTGGTCACATTTGACAAACTGCGGAAGATTATTTAAAATGTCTAGAAAAAGATTTATAGCTATTTTACAACTTCAATTATTAATTGTTTTAAAAGTAAAATATATTATAAACAATAGGAAATTTACTTTTTCTGAAGATTAAATAGAGTATCTATCAATCCCTGAAAGCAGAGGAGAGGCGGGAACAGGGTTGGTTCAGGGGGTTCCACAGTGGGGTCAAGAAGGGACTGTGAGCTTGCCAAAACAAAAACAAAAACCACCCCTGCATTGTAAAGTGTGTGTTGCATGCTTTAATCATGTTGTGTTGGCCACCATCTTAACTGGTTTTTTTTTATTGTCCCCATCAGTACCTCTGGGGATAATATAAGTGGGAAGGCTGACCTTCTACCCTGCATCTACTCTTTCTTCCAGGAAAAAAAATCACTGCAGCACCCTGTTTCTAAAGCAGTTTTACTCCAGTAGGCTCTGTACTGAATAGCTGTGGTTGAAGAGAAACAAAATGCACAGGAAAAGCCATTTTGAAGTAAACCACAGATATGGCCCTCATGCCTGCACACATTGTGATTTGATTTTTTTTTTCATTTTATAGTGTGAGAAAGACTTCACAGGTATAAGCCTGCATTTGCACTGAGTGTAGATAGAATGAGTTCTGAGTAACAATGCTGTAAAATGCCAAAATAGCACCAAGGGAGCAAGGCCGTATAAGAATAGCACCAGAAAGGAGCTCCAGTGTTGTTGTGCTCCCTTAAATAGCCATTGGCTGAGCGAGGAGTGAAAGCTGTTCCTTCATACTTCACACACCAGAGCTCTTTGCTATGGAAAGCTTATAAACAAACTAACACAACAGGCTACATTCAGATTTCAACAAGTGGGTTTGGTTAAAGATAGCATGTGATCAAGATGACACCTCGTATGAGTTTTAGATAAAAGGAACATTAGTCCTATCACATATTAGCTTTATGAAACAACTTCTATTTAATTTCTTCAATATAATATAATATTATACTCAAAATTTGGACTATAATTTTTGAAATTTATGTGCTCCTCTGAATGGGATTTGTTTATCTGTCAGGACTGACTTTTGAAAATAGACTATCAAGCTTTAGTAGGCAGTTGCAATGGCTATTTTTAGATTTTTAAATATGTATAAAACAAAGGACTGATTGCTGCAGTTAAGTAAACCACCTAATTTTGCACCATTTATGTGACATGATCCTGTTTTGATCTGGATGGATTGTGGCTGCCAACTACCAACCCCTAATGTTTGTAGCCAGAATGAAGAACTGTGATTACAAAAATGCACACTGGTTGGGAACCCTGGAGTTGTAATCCTAACACATCTGGAGAGGCTGGCTCAGAAAGAGTGCTTCTGACCAAGGACCTGTTAGCCACAGAAGATTTGAATTAATATTAATTAGTAATGTTGGAAAAGACATTTAAAAATTATCTGGCACTTTAGAAAAAGAAAGTCGAGTTGTAGTAGAAAAATAATGTAGTCTATAATGCTATGGCAAAACTTGCAGGTCGTACACACACCACTGATTGTAAATGAATGAATGAATGAATGCATTTTAAAAATGCTGAAATCTTACAAGACTGTCATATTTTACAAAATATCCAGCTGCAACAGGCAAGTTTTAAAATATATATTTTGATTTTAACTTCCACGAGAGCTATCTAGTTGCTTTGTGAATATCATGCAAGACATAGCTGCTTCATCTCTTCAGTGTGTTCTGATGGAGAAAAAAATTGTTCTGTGACTTATATAAACATGCAATATGGCTGATTGTTGGCACAGCTTAATTTCTTCTGGGGATGTCAGTGCTATGACATTGTTTTATTGGTTCCTATGAGTTCCATATGACATCTACCATATGAATTGTATTATAATTGGATACATTTTTTTGGTACCAGTCTTGCTTTGTGTTCTGAGAGATTGCTTCATCCAGACAAGCTGATAAAGCAGCTTAAAAGTCCAGCAACTGGGGAGGTGGCACATCTGATCTAGAGAAGTCACATCATTTGGCCTTAGAAAGTGTAATAATTTTATACATTGTCTTGAATTATTGGCTGCTTTGTCCATTTGTTTGAAAATCCCAAACAAAAAATTAAACAGATTATGAACAAGAGTTTTTCTAACTCTGGAAGTAATCTTTTGGAATGACAACATTCCCCCCCCTATGCTTTATTCCAGAGATGTGCGCTGGAACAAAGGGACAATCCTGAAAGCCTCTGTTGATTATATCAGAAGGATGCAGAAAGATTTGCAGAGATCACGAGATCTTGAGAATCATTCTCGGCGTCTGGAAATGGCTAACAAGCAGCTTTGGCTTCGTATACAGGTGAACCCCGTGTCCTTTACTTATTCTGCCTACGGTATTTCTATGTGCTTATAGAAACTGCTTTCTTTAATTATCTCACTGAAAATAATTAGCTTAATTCTACTTCTATTTGGAAGTCTTGCTTCATGTTGTCATGCTAGGGAAAAGCATAGAAGAGATTCATAATATGGGCTATAAAGCCAGCACTTACAGCGATAGTCATTTCTGTGTGCTCACTGATGGAATTCAGTGATTGCCTGAAAGTCGTACCATGTGTTCTTTTTCAACCCAACATTATTCTCACATGGTGATGTGGCATCCAAGAAGTTTTGAAAAGACATGTTGAAAAATGGTTTATGGAAATACTTCTTTTTCTTTTTCCATCCTGAACTTCAGGAGTGGTCAGACTGAGGGCTATACGTGGTTCCAAGTGCCCTGTTTTCAGTTGCCCAGCATCTGATTTTGCTGCTAAAAAGTATGACCGCTTTTGTTTTGTTTTCAAAAATAAAAGTGGAAATAGAAGTGAGATGTTCTGGAAGAAAAATTACTTTCAGCATACCCACCCCAAATAGTTTGAAATTGCACTGTTAAACTGTGCCCGTTTGATCATCAAATGGATGGAGATTGGGTGGAAGACTGGAAAGCTGAATGGAAGACTGGAAATGGGACAATTTGCCAATCAGTTAATATTAAAAATTAAGGAAAACATCAAAAAATGGCTGATAAGTATATCAGCTACTCCCCTTTTGGTGCTTTCATCTGTTAAGAAGTTAGTTATGGCTTCTGAATTTAGAAAGTTGCCTATCAATGCTTTACTCCACTTGGTGCAGGAAAACATTTAAGACGATTACTTAGAGCATTTATAAACCCAAATGCAAAATGAAATCAATAAGGAAGAGATACAGAGCATGGCTTCTGAATTTTCTTCCCAGCTCTTTAATAGCACCTTCATTCTAGTTCAGTGTGATCAGGAGGGAGGGAGACTTAAAAATGGAAAAGTTGGCAACATTCTTGACTACTGCCCAACTGTCTCTTCCATAGGGAAGCATTGGGGTTTTTTTTGTGGATTCCCCCCCCCCCTCCATAACCATAAACTAGATCTGGAAGTTTTGAACTTAGTCTTTCTTTTTTTCAGCTTCTCTCTCTGTACTGAACCATTCTGGGTTTGGAGAGTTATCCCACTGACAAACTGAGTCTTGGACCCTTTACATAAATTCTTTTCAATTTTTGTTAGATTGGAAAAAATAGAAAAATTGAAAAAATAAAGTAGCTGCATACAGTATGTATTGTAAAATTTGCATTTGCCATATGGAGGTAAAGGCTGTTGTTTATTGATCATACTATACTTATCCAGTGTAGGAGATCCCCAAGCACAGACCATACAGTTATTATTTATTGCACACTGTTGTATATTCATGGTAGAACAGAGCAGAGATGGTGATGGCTGTGATTATATATTCTATGCTTTTCTTTTGTAAGAATCCTTTATTTTGGTGCTTTGTCCTCAAGGAACTGGAGATGCAAGCTCAAGTCCATGGGTTGCCAACCTCTTCACCCTCCGATATGAACATGGCTGAACTAGCTCAGCATATGGTGAAGCAAGAAACCTCTGGAGAGGAGGGGACAGCAGAGCTCTTACAGCAACCGCAACTCCAAGCTGAACCGGAAGCTCAGCACCAGCCTCACTTTGCTCCTCCTCCTCCTCCTCCTCAATCTCCCTACCACCAACTGAACTTTACTCATAGCCTGAGCTTTGATGACAGTTGTAGAGGTTTTCATGACCCGCTGGACCCTAGCCAAAATGTCTCTTTTCCCTCCTTGTCCAAGAAGGAGTTAGACTTGATGCTAATGGAGGATACTATGCTTCCTGTGGCTTCTGACCCCCTGTTTTCCACTGTGTCCCCAGAGGCTTCAAAGGCTAGCAGTCGGAGAAGCAGCTTCAGCATGGAAGACACTGATATGCTGTGAAGAGAAGCCCTCCAAGCAGATTAGGAATTCAATATGGTTTATTTGTGAAGTGAAAATTTCTTCATTTGACTTATCTGTTTAGACTTCCTCAAAGACTTACGAGGTTAATAAGAAATGGATCCTGAATCAGAGATGGTTTGTGTTCTGATGGGAATGGGAGAATCTTTAGCACAAAGGATTGTCCATAGTTCTTGAAATTTTAATCCTTGACTTTCTCCTCTGCCTTGATTTGCCAAAAGTGAACAATCTGTCCTCATCTTCCATGATTGCACAATTAATATGGTCAGTCTGATTCCTGCAGACCTCTCCTGTGCCCTGTGCTCTTCATACTCCAGCCCCACGAAGCCAGTTAGAATAGTTTCACAACAATATGATTGTGAACAACCTTGGACATCAAGATAGCTGTGTACCCTTTTTTTGACAAGCAGCTTTAATCGAGATTTGGCATTCATATGTCCAGTAAAGGTCAACTGTGTCTGTTCCCACCTTTTGATCAACAGGCCAGTGGGAATGTCTTCAGGTGTGCTTTCATATTGGAGTTCTTTTTGGTATTGAACAGGAACACTCAATACGCTCTGTAGTGGGGTGGGGATGTCACTAGTTAACTCTGAGTAGTGATGGATAGTGATTTTTAATCCTTTGAGAAAGGAAGAAAGTACAATAACATTCACAGAACCTTTTTAATATTTTCAGTTTCAATTAAGGCTGGGATACAACAGCCTTAATTAATGACTTGCACTTTGTTAAACCTTGATGGTTTTTAGCCTAAATTTTGGCTTGGGCCTCCCCACTGCTTTTCTGAATCTTTTTTGGTTATCAATCCTTGACAGCTTAATGGCCATACAGGAATAGAAATGTATGAGCATCTGGAGGCATTTGAACAGCTTTTACTGCCACCAGTCATCCAAGAGACTGGGCAAATTGTTTTGCTAATTTGAAGTAGATTTTACTTCTCTTTTTGTTGGTTTTTGCTTTTCAGTGGAAGACGTGGGTGCTCTGATAGGTTGGTAGTGTTTTTGTGTTTGAGAAGTATCAAATGATATTATTTGATTTATATTAAGCTTATTAGTCTATTCTGTTCCTCTTGAACTTCCAGCTTATATGATTTAAGGTCCTATTACTTTGGTTCTGAATTTAGGATTGTGGAGAAACATAGATGAATGTATATTTTAAGTCTAAAGCCCTTAGAATGATTATTGAAGGGTTTAAAGTAGAGCAGTCATAGCTCAGTAGTAAAACACAAAGGATACATGCATAAGGTCCCAGGTTTCATTACCGGTATTTCCAAATAAATTTATCTTATAAAGATAGTAGAATTGAAGATCCAGTATAAATCAAAGCAGGTGAGACTTAGGCCACATCCACGCAGCTGCTTTGCCCTTTCATATGCACCAAAACCAGCAGTAAATCTTGCTGCCTTAATTCTTGCTGTCCCCACAGCATACCCTTATACTGCACACAGAACAGTTTCTGTTACACTGCTGACACATAGCAGTTTATTCTAAAGGCTGTCATTGATGGTTCTGATATTCCAGCCCTGACCAGTTTCATCAAATGAGAAATGCCCTCCTCTTGGCATGCACAATGTGCTGATTTTTTCCCCTTTTTTCTTATCACACTCTTGACTGAATGAACATTTCTGTATTTCTTGACATTATGGATGGGTGGTTCAACTATCAACCACTAGATGACAGTGGTAAAGAATTTTTGTACTGCTTGGCTGCCACCGAATGATTGCCCAGATTGTGCAACTACTGGGCCAATGCTGTTGAAACATTAAAGTCTGAGAAAGATATTTTGTTATAGGGATTGGCATAGGAGCTGCATACTATCCAACTAACAGTATGTTAGAAGCTAGGTCTCCTAAGACCAAAAGACACTGGAAACAGAATTCCATCCTAGGCAGGCTATAGAGAGACAAGCGGAGGATCCTTTCAATTGCACTTCTAACATATCATGTGCATCATGTATCTTATATAACTTGCACATAGTATTCAGAAGCAGAATAGAAGAGAAAACATCATTTTCAGAATGGAGTAGCTAAAGTCATCTTCAGGTTGCCTCACTCTCAGGTGGACAGTGAGACCCAGATAGTGACATATGGACATGTTCTATGGGAACAGGAATGGCTTTAGGTTAAGGCCAAGGATGCCAAAGCACACCAATGTTATCTGTCCTTCCCAATTACCCTGAAAATGCAAATCTTTGTGTTAATAACAGGAGATACCATCAGGAGTATATACCCTTGAGCTAGCTCTGTTGAAATGATTAGTGAGCTATCTCTAGAGGCTCTAGGACAGGGGTGTCAAACTGCCGGCCCACGGGCTGGATGCATCATGCCGAAACTGCACCCACCCCATGGAAAAAAAGTTGCGATACATCGTGACACATCACGTGACGTTACGAGTTTGACACCCCTGCTCTAGGGAATGGCATTGAAGGAAAGGGGGAAGGAAGAACTGCTACAAAAGCAGTTGAGCCTGGGCTAAGAAAATAACTCGAGATAGTATCTCAGACAAGCCCCTACTTAGTTCACATGAAGATAAAATGAGGGAGAGGAAACACATTCAGACTTGCAAGAGTCTTATAAAAGATCTGGCAATAAAAATAGCCCTGACCCATATTGCTTTGGTTTCTTAGTCTGGTCTCCCTTATTGGGCTGATGCTGTGCTTGCATCAAAACAAGGATACTATGTGGATTTGTTCCTAGAACTGCTAGTCTAACAATCTCAGTGTGTCCTGTCTCCTAGAGTGTGGTGTTTGTAGCCTTTTAGTATACTTTTTGCACAGTCAAAACTGACGGTTTAGTTATCATAGCAACTGACGGTTTAGTTATCATAGCAACTGTTGCAATTCTTTTGTTTCTTGGTCTGCATTTAATAGAAATAGAGTGGATACTTTGATTCAAGAAGGAACAGTATGATGGGAAAACCAAGTTTTTTGGGGGAGAAAAGACTTACTATATTGTTATTATGGTTAGTCACACAGCCAGATATTTACACTGGATTTGGCATTTTTATCCATTTGTTCAGTTTATTATTATTTTATTCTTTGGAGTTTGTACACTCCACTGCTATGTATCTCTCCAACATGTGCAATCTCATCTAAATATATATCTCTAGCCTTTTAGGGATGGATGAATGGATGGAGAGCTAGATATTTAAATGAGTACCTAAGTGCAGCAGAAAAAATATATAGCCTCCAAAAAATGAAAACATTATCTTCATCTTGGAAATTAACCAAATGCTATCAGCTAGGAAAAAACACTGCAGAATCAATTGTCACTAATTCCATTGTAAACAAAATCTAACATATGCGTGTGTGACGGTTGCAAGCAGGTTTCATGCAGCAGTCACAATCTGACAGGAGGGAAGTTCAAATGTAATGTCAGAAAGTATTCACAGAAAGAATAGTGGAAGCTTGGAACCAACTTCCAGTGGAGGTAGTGGGTCAGTTATCAGTAACTGAGTTTAAACATGCTTGGGATAAATACATGTCCATCATCTGTCAAAAATAAAAAAACTAAAAAAAACTCAAAGGGCAGACTCGATGGACCACTAGGTCTTTCTCTGCCGTCAGTTTTCTATATTTTTAACACATTACATGCAGTGGAGGGGAGAAAGGAGAGCCTATCATTTTATCTGAGGAATACCTTTTTTGCCAATAACATAATTTAAGAGAGCACTTGATGACCCATGTGACTGGAGCATTTTCAGTTCTGTGGGTTTGGATAGTATCAGTGATAATGTTGCATTAAAATATCCGTGTTGTGAAAATATTTAAGCCTTTTTATGCCAAAGCATTTTTTATAAAGCTATGCAAGATTGCCATTTGTTCTGTTATTTCTTTTCTAATGTACTTTAGTTTTAATCCAGAATACCTAAGGCTAGGACGCCCATGCTTCCGTGTGGCCATATGTGAAATAGACCTTCATGTGACGTTTTGAAATCTTTGGTAACCGAGAAAGCAGTGAGTGGGGTACACTTAGAACTTCAGAGACTTTGATCAACAGATTTGAGATAAGGTGCAACTTTACTCTGTGGAGGAATTTTCCTATGGTATATTGTGGCAATCATGCAGCCTTCCTCAATGTGATGTCTTCAGGCTATGCTAAGTTAACAAATCCTTCAATTCTCATCCAGTATGACTACAGCAAGCAGTTTGGGGAAGCCTGCTTACATAGTATAGGCATCTCTTGGGAGCATATCAAATCTTCTTCCTCTCTATACCTCAGTGTTATTTCTCATTTTAGTATATTTTTCTTCCTTAAGGTCCTGCACATCAATTTGCAACCAATCCATCTTCTAAGATACATTTCAGTTACGCTACAACAGGGGTTTGCAACCTTGACAACTTTAAGACTTGTGTCCACAAGTCTTAAAGTTGTCAAGGTTGCAGACCCCTGCTCTACACAATAAGGCTGTTTCTTACTGTATAGCACCAAGGATTCCACAAGACTTACTACTACTCTTTTCATTAAGGAAGACTTTAGGAAGGAGTTTAGGAGTTGGATTGGTAATGATTAGCACAGTTTTAGTTATATAGGAAGACATGTATTCAGTCATATGGCACCAAATTCAATTTAATTTTAGATATTTTTTTTGCGCCTTGATACTGGTGGTGGCACAATTGGAAGTTCATTACTGTATAAGGAAATATCAGAGTCAGACTAACAGAGTTGGAAGGGACCTTGGAGGTCGTCTAATCCAACCCCCTGCTCAAGCAGGAGAACCTATAGCATTTCAGTCAAATGGCTGTCCAGTCTCTTCTTGAAAACCTCCTGTGATGGAATATTATATTTATATATATATTACATCATATTTAAATATATATATATTATATTACATATATAAACACACACAGTTTATTGACAAGGAATGTGTTGGAATCATTAAAAAAAGGATAACTAGATCGCGTTCTAGGCTTTCAATGCCAGGATTTCTATGTTCCATTGTGTGCTAACAGATTCAGGTATTTAAAAGTATATCTCATAGAAATTCTGCTATAAGTTTATATGAAGTGCTCATGGAAGAATTATTTTCATTCTATAAATCCACTGTAGATCCTCTGAGAGGCTGTGTTTGTATAATTTTGAGCTAGAGGGGAATATTGTGAAGATCTAACAAATAGACAAATAGCACCATTTTTATAACAAGATGTGTGGCAAATTGGATGGATCTATTTAGTGCCTATGTACAGTGTAGTACATCCTGGGAGCCTTGTGCCCACTGCCTATGAAAGTAAGTTAATTTATGCAGGATAACAGAAGTTTAGAATTAGTGTTATTCAATAATATAATGCATATTTCAGTCAGCTCAATCATCATAAGCAACACTGTGTGAATTTGTACTGGAATATTTTTTCATACAAGGAATGTACTAAAAGATATATTGTTGTACTTCTAATTCATATCAGAAGTATTTTTTTTAAAAAAAAGTGAATAAGAAAATTGGATAACTTATTGAAAGTGGTTTGGGATTTTTGCAGTTGACTGCAAGTACTCCATTTTAGTATTTCATGATGCATTGGGTCATCCTTTCAGAGATACTTGCTTACCTAAACAGAGAAACAGCATGACCATAGGTGGGCAGAAAAGCAGAGGAAACAGAAGAGATTTCCAACTTCCTGCCTATTTCCTCACTGATGTTGTGGAAAGCTGGAAACCACGCCTTCTTCTCCTTGGCTGACCCTCAGAATTGTCTGCCACTCTGCTGGGGAGAGGGATAACAAAAGGAGTTGCAGACCATGAGGAAACGTGTACCTCTGCTCCCCATTCCAAAGGGTCCCCTCTCTCCAGGGAAGAAGAGGGCGCCCCTGTTGATTGCCAATGCCTTTCAGTCAGCCCTACCTTGCCAGCAGCATCCAAATCACTCCCTCCTCCCTCCCTTGCCAGCTTCTATTTTCAAATTTTAGCCTGGGTTCCAAAGCAGCCAATTGCCACTTGCCTGTTGGCCCTTGCCAGTCCTTGCCACGGGATGCCAGCCCTCTCATCTTCCCTTGTGCCATACAACCTACAGGTTTCTGCTAAGTGTGGTTGGAAGGCATAATGGTGCTGAAGCAGCCACAACTTCCCCAAATTTCATTCCAATAGTACTCATGAGTCCTGGCATTCTGTAATTTGAATTACCTTGGTTCAATAATTTGAATTGTCTTGGTTCAATAATTGTTGCCCTATATCTTCCAGTTTTGCCCAATTGGAACTTGCATACAAACAGACACAAGAGTTTTAGTAGTATATAGATGTTACGAGGTGCTTCTGCAGATACATTATGTAATTATGTAAACATGTATTGTGCAGTGTGTGTCACTGATTTCCAAAATTCGTTGCTCAGAAGGCCTTAAAACACTTATTTTCCTCAGGATTAAAAACTGTTTGTAACTCCTCCTTGTACAAATCATAATTATGTCATAATTGACATAATTTGTGAAACAAAACATTAAAACCTAGGTCAAAGATTTGTATATGTTCTCTTCCCATACCGCTAGGCTAGCATGCAACATCAGGAAGTACAGTATATACTTTGAGTATATGCTGTTGTTGTGTTAGAAATCAGAAGGACTTAATATAAACAGATGACATGCATATTGTGTGTAGATCCTAACTGGAGTGGAGAGAATATTTTTCACTTTGAGAATTGGGAGGGGGGAATCCTTATATGAGAATTAATCATACTTTTTGTTGTTGAAAAAAGTTATTTTAAGAAAAAGGAAAAGAAAAATGCACTGTGCTCTGATTCTGAAATGTTACTACTGTTTTATAAATAAATGTTTAACGTAATGGACTGGAACAGAGGGGAAACAATCATTAAATTTATTTATTTAATATCAATTGATATATTATTTGCCTGCTTTGGAACTGGAGGAGCTCATTAATGCATTAATACCACTTCTATTATAAATTTGCTT
Organism: Protobothrops mucrosquamatus; assembly: GCF_001527695.2. Lineage (NCBI taxonomy): Eukaryota > Metazoa > Chordata > Lepidosauria > Squamata > Viperidae > Protobothrops > Protobothrops mucrosquamatus. The sequence continues at coordinate 184,594 of NW_015387360.1, read as the reverse complement.
CTTACCACTGAAAGATAATATCCCATGTGGTGTGTGGAAAATGGTACCTTTCGTAAACATATATTTCCAATGATTTCGGTTTTCTTTGCCTGTCACAAAAATAACATGGAAGAGAAAAGTGGTATTATTTGTAATAAATCCTGACTAGAACTATATTGTTATCCCTAAATTCTACTGTTTTAGAAAAAAGTAATACTTGAACAATGAACTTATTTTGGTCTGAGAAAAGGTATGAGAACCACTCTATTGTTGAAAAACTGAGTAAAGAATGTTCCAATTACAGCAAGCATCTTTTGCTTTAAAATACTGTACTTTTCCTGTTTTTTGACATTTATCAAACTATATACTTTGCCTAATGAAAAAGGCCAAACAAATATTCTGGTCAACTTTCAGTATTTTTCAGCTGGAAAATATTTCAACATTCTATCAACCCTAAGGGGAAGGGGAGATTACATTGTGGTTCAAAGACTGAGGATAAATGTGTCATTTTCAATTTTAGACTTAACCGCATCCTATTGCTGTGCATCTCTTTGTCTGAGAGGCTGTTCATTTTAGTCAAGGAGGCAATCATTAAGATGATCTTCTTATACTAAGTGGCAAAGTGAAAATCATTTTAAAAACCAAAGCCAGGAAAAAAAAAGTCCTTTATACCTGTAACTGTTATAGTGGTTAAAAAATTGGGCCTAGTCTAGGGGAACCTTGATTCAATGCAGCCATAATCATGGAAACTTGATGACTTTGAACTAATGACTCTTCTTAGCCCAATCTCCTAGAGTAGGTGCTGTAGAGATAAATAAAAATCCTCACTTCAAATCTAACAAATAAAAAAACATGGTAAATCTACCTTGAGCCACCTTCAAAATGGTACCTATCCTGTGAGTTCCCTTCTTTCCATTTTCCAGGACCACCAACTGATCAGACTGACTCAGCTCACTGTTAATAGCAGCTGGAAACCAATGACCTGCAATGAACATTCAGGGATAAGAAGAGCTGTTCCTCTCCCGGTGTTTGGCTTATGATTGATGGAATAGCAGGAAGCCAGCAATGGACAAAGATTCTCCTCAAGGAAGAGGAGGCAGGGGTATTTGACTGTGAAGTATGTGAATAGGGATAGGTGTGTCCAGCTTCCCTCGGTCATACCTGTATTTCTGAACCACAAATCTTAGTTAACACTATGATTAAAAGCTCCAAAAAGATCTTTAAACTGAGTGAATGTGCCTTAAAATGACAAATGGAAGTTCAATGCAAGCAAATATAAATGAATACTTATTTGTACATGCACGCACAAAATTCTAGGCATCATGTATACCTAAATAGAATCGGAACTGGTAGTGACCATCAGAAAAGGGAGCTTATGATCATTGTAAATAGCTTAATGAAAATATCATCGCAGTTTGCAGCTTCTGTTTAAACAAGTCAATTTTTAAATTTTTCTAGATACAAGATGTTAATACCTATTGAAACTAAATGTGGAGAAATGGAGAATTCAGAACTCATAAAAAATGTTTCTTCGCACAACAAATAATTAAACTGTGGACTTTACTGTCATCAGATATAGTGAAGCCCAGTTTAGACAGGTTTAAAACAACTGTAGAAATTCACAGGGGATGGGACTATCTTGGCAGGATACAACTTTTGTTAAGTGCTCTTGCAATTTCAAGATCTTTATCACCACTTTTTATCACTTTATTGATTTATAACACTTTAGTTTGGTTTTGTGAAAGATAAAGCTGTAAAACTATAAAACAAACTAATAAAATCAAAATTAAAATAGTTAACCATGAAAGAAGTGCATAAAATGAAACAGTAATATAAGTTTAGTCAAAATCCAGGGAAACAGACATATTAGGGTAGATACTAAAAATGCTTAAACTTGGTGCCCATTATAAATGGTCCGGACGGGAATTCCACAGTCAGAACATTTGCATTATGAATATGCTTTCTTGGGTTATTGCATAACAAAAAATTGGCAAATGCTATATCCTGAAGGATATATTAGGCACCATTTACAGTATGGAAGGGTAGGGTTTTAAAGAGGGTCTCTTTACATACACCAATCCCCTGGATCTTCAATTTTCTCAGTTTGTTCATGATGCCAATCCACTCGGTGTATGTTTGTTCTTCACCAAACAAACAAACAAAAAACAAATACCTGCTTTTGGACCTTGTTTGTGGTTTCTTAGTTAGCTTTTATAGTATCAAGTTTTCCATTATGCCTATGATTTAGTTTCATAAATCCTCCATGCGGCATGTGTTTCTTTACAACATATACATACATAAACAGGTGTATATATAAATAAGAACACATTTTAACAAGAAAAATCTTTTCCTGCTGCTTCATCAGATGAGGAGAAGGGGTGGGGAACCCAGCCTGTGATAAGAGTGGGAGAGGCAAGTAGATCTGCAATGTGAATTAATTTGGAAAGTGTTGCTGTCTTTGCTGAATATTTTTCCCAGGAAATCTGCACAGTTTAAATTCTTTTAAGCAAATTGTGCTTATGGACTAAGAGCACCAGATGGTGCTGTTAGCATGGCATCCAGGAGTTTTTAACTACCATCTGGTTTCAAGCTCAGATTTTTCCTTTATCCACATTTAAGTATAATTTTTCTGTACTGAATCTTCTGCATGGCATATCAAATTGACATACTAGTACTTGCCATTCCTTGCACTTTCAGAAAGAAAGAAGTGCAAACAACTATTGAAACTGCTTTATTTCAGCTTGGTTATTTAGCATATGAGTTTTTATTTCTCCCTTTTTAACATTTTTAAAAATAAATCCAAATCCCACAGAAGTTAATATAAGGGTCTGAATGGGGAGGCAACTATCAGAATGATCAATAATTAACCAAATAAAACCTTAAGAAAAATAGCTTAAGGCTGATTTATGTCAGTAATTACATATACTGTATGTTTACTCTAAAGTAAGTCCTATTGGATTTAATTAGATTGTGACTAGGGAAAAACGTATAGGTTTGCAGCCAGACTTTGGTCTTTTGGTTTTTTGCAATATTATATTGATTGACTAATTTAATTTATAAGCTATCCCACTTCAGAATGAATGAATGAACCTGTATATCATATTTCAGATGAAGTGATCAAGCTGTGACTGCAAGCCGATAGATACTTTTCTTGGAGTAAGCTAATTAAAGCCAATTGCCTTATAAAAGTGTTCCTTACCATGTTTCTGTCTAGAGCTGTTCAGTCGAGTATAATCTAAAATACAGACCAGAAGACACTCGTTTAGGAAACACTTATTGGCATGACTGATTGTGAGGAATCTTCGAAAGCATCATATCAATGTTAAGTAGTATAATATATCAGTTTAAGGATGAAATCCAGAATATAGTAAAAGCTCTGGGGCATTTCTAGATAAACAGCTGAAATCTTGTGATCCTACAATTGAAATGAAACCAGGTTTGAAGGCCCGATTCCTTAAATTATGAGAATGCTATGGGAATGACCTTGTTTAATTCTTCAAGTCTGCAGTATAGGCAGACTTATGATAGTCAATCATAATTTCCAGTTATTGGTCAACAAATTAGCACCGAAATGCCTGAGCTATTTATTGCTCAGCTATTGGTGAAAAACTAGGATGCATCACCCTGTCCAACAAGGTTCTATTGTTGTGCAACCTCAAAAAAAGCTAAAAGAAACTACTGTACATTTCAAGCATTTTTCTGTCTGCTCTTAGTGTTAAGCTTCTGTACCTCAGTGCTTTTGTTCAATGGTGCATTCAGCCTATCACATTAGAATAGCAGGAACTGCAAGACAATGAACATGTGACATCTCTACAAAGTAGCCACATTACTCATAACTCAGGATGCAGCAACATGCAAACCTGCAAACTGCAATGACACTCACTCATTAATATAAGCACTGCAACTTCAGCAGCAGGAGACTGGGACAAAGCACAGAGAGAAGCACTCAGTAATGGCCAATTTCATTGGGTGCTTAATTTATTTCAGGAGCAAAATAAAATGCCATGCCACTAAGGGATAGCTAGTGTCAGCATCCCATGGTAAGGATGATGATAAACCAGGTGTCTGCAACCTTGACAACTTTAAGACTTGTGGACTTCATCTCCCAGAATTCCTCAGCCAACATAGCTGGCTGAGGAATTCTGGGAGATGACGTCCACAAGTCTTAAAAGTTGTGAAGGTTGCAGACCCCTGATGTAAGCTGTGCCTCTTGCAGGCAATGTAGTACATGGGCCATGATGTCATTATACAATCCACATCACCCACCAGCTAATGTAAGTATATAAAAAAGCTAAATAAGACCAAAGACTTACAATTTTCCTCCAAAAACATTCGTGAATAAATTCACAAGGATATAATTATATTGTGAATTGTGTTCCCCGATACCTTGTGTTCCCCGATACCTTACATCCAGAGTAATAATACCTTGGATACTGATAGTAATATATAACTTTCAAAACCAGTAGCCATTGATTATGTTCATAATCTCTGAACCTGATGGAAAATAAGGATGCAATTTAGCGAACTGCTCGGTAGAGGACAGGGATCATAGCTGTTGACTTAGCTAATTATGTAAAGCAGTTGTTAACAGCAGAGACAGAAGTAAGCATGGAAAGAAAAGATAAATATTGAGTAATAAAGAAGAAAAGCTGGAAAGCCCCAAAGGCAAGGCAAGATACCAAAGAAAAAGGTGGTGGCGGTGGTGGTGAACTAGATGGTGAAAAAGTAGCAACTCTCATCTTGTGACAGGCGTTAACGCTTCTGGTTTAATCCTATGGCCCAAAACTGCCACACAGAGGCAACAAAAGAATCCGGACTAGCCCCAGTAATGATACTAGGTTCCATAAATCCAACAAAACAGATGAATAGATGATTGATTCCTTTCTCCCTATTGCAAAGACAACAAAAAATGTGAGTAACCAATCTACAGCTTCAGGACTCCTATCATTTCAAAAATTATGACACAAAGAATCCGGTAACAAGACAGACCTCATCCATGACTTCCGAAATACTCAGCCCAAATAAGATAAGATAAGATAACCTTTATTGTCATTTTTATACTGTGGGCACAATGGCACACATCAAAAATGAAATTTAGTTGCCTGCTCTCAAAGTGAAACACATACATGACACACACCTAAACATACTATGAACAACATATGTATAGACCCACATCCCCACATATATGTAGCAATAAATATTAAATATTGTCCATCTTGAATATATAACAGAAGGAGGAAGCTTGAGAGTTCGCAAGGTTAATGCTGTATGGAATGAAACTCTGGCTGAATCTGGATGTTCTGCTTCAGATACCACAAAGCCTCCTCCCAGAAGGTAACAAGGAAAACAGGTCGTGAAGAGGATGTGTAGTGTCCCAGATAATCTTACGGACCCTGCTCAAGCAGCGCTTCTGTGCTGTGTCCTGAATGGGAGGGAGGGAACTGCCAATGATCTTTTCGGCCATTCTCACCACTCTCTGCACCGCCTTCCTGTCTGAAGCAGTGATGCTTCCAAACCAGACTGTCCATAGATGGAACAACTGCAAACTTACTGTGACTGCCCTATCTTAGCTCCCAAACTGCAAAAGCAGAAAAAATGATTTGAAAGATTTTCACTACTTACCCAGCTCACGAAATGTTAAATGCATAATTTTGAGTTTCAACAAGCCATTTCTTCCCACCAGCAAATGAGCAAATTCTTATGGCATCACATCCAAACTGTCAAGTGTTCTCTAAGAAGGAGTTAGTCCGTTCTATAAAGATAATGCAAATGTGAGACTAGGCCAAACATACTCAGCTGATGCAGAAATAAGAAGAGGGGTCAGACAAGGATGTATTCTGTCTCCACTGTTGTTCAATATCTACTCTGAGTCAATCTTCAATGAGGCACTGGAGAACATCAATGCTGGCATCAAAGTAAATGGTGTTTGGATCAACAACTTAAGATATGCTGATGATACAGTTCTGCTTGCCAGTAAGCATGAAGACCTTCAGCTCCTCATCAACAGAGTCACAGAAATATCTGAAAAATACGGCTTTAAGCTTAACACCTCAAAAACCAAGATCATGGTTGTCAACAAACAACCCATTAATTTACCACCAATAAATTCAGAAGGAATACCACTAGAAAAAGTTGAAAGGATCACACACCTTGGTTCCAATTTACATGAAAGCTGGGACATGACCGTTGAAGTAAAGACAAGGATAGAAAAAGCTCAAACAGCATTCTTCAAAATGAAAAAGGTCTTCTGCAGTCACGACATAAGCCTAAGACTGAAAATCAGGCTTGTCAGATGCTATATTTTTTCTATCCTGCTCTATGGAATAGAGAGTTGGTCTCTGACAGAAGGCCACCTGAAGAGACTAGAAGCATTTGAAATGTGGATTTACAGGCAGCTGTTATGTATAAGCTGGGTTGACAAGATCAGAAATGAGGTGGTGATAAGCCGCCTGGGAAAGCCAAGGGAAATCATCAAAACAATTAAAAAACGAAAATTAGAATATTTCGGACATGTGATGCGACACCCAGAAAAATATGGCATACTCCATTTAATCCTCCAGGGTCCAGGCAGAAAAAGAACATCGTGGCTTCAAAATCTAAGGGACTGGTTTGGACAAAACTCAGTAGCACTTTTTTGTGCAGCTGCTGATAAAAACAGGATCGCCAACATGATCGCCAACATCCGATAATGGATATGGCACAAGAAGAAGAAGAATAAAGATAATGATACAATAAAGTTCTAATTTTCAGTAAGAAAAAGAAAATAAAAGTGTTTGCTTGTGCTATACATTTTAAGCTTTAGTAATATTGTAATATGGTTGGAATAAGAAGAGAATCTCTGCTTGCTCTTATATGACCACAAAGAGAAAGTAGTAGAGCAAATAATTATTTGCTATATAATGTCACAAGGAAAGAAACTAAGAATGTTTATAAATATAAGTATATAATGATATACAGTACTACTTTGGACATATTATCCCACAATTGCTTCAAAATGAGATGGGTGGCAAATAAATTTAATCAATAAAAATAAAACACTAAATGAAAGTCTACCTCTGGAGGGGAATCTAATGCTGGGAAAAGTGGAAGGAAAGAGTGGACGAGGACAACTATAGCAAAGTGAATGGACTCACACTGGTGAAGGGTGCACATTTGGAAGGACTAGGTTAGGGACAGATCACTATGAGAAAATCTATATATTCACTAGGAGCTGACACCAACTTGATGGCATTAATTATTAAACAATCAATAGTTCTAGCAAAGGATTCAGAATCCTAGAGGAACTGTTGAGTTCTCTGTTAGGGTAATGTGTTGATTAAAAGACAGAGTATTTACTGAACGTACAGGATGCAGCTAATACAAGTTCACTCTTTAGAAAGCAGCAGAAATGATAAGGCAATCTGAACTGTTTAAAGCAAAATAGGTTCAGAATATGTTGGAGAATGTTTATTAGTTTTATTCTATAAACTCTAGATGCTATTTCTGCAAATATTTGAATAGGGCCAATTTAATCTGGTTATTTCTGTAAAAACTCCCACCTAGTAGATTTATACATGAATGCTTTACTAACTTGGGGAATGATTTTTTTAAAAAACAGAATTACCAGTATTACTAACCAGAACAAATCATATAGTATGGGAAAATATTAGGTCCAATGAGCATTCGCATTCACACAAAATGGGAAAGAATTAGTCACTTCTCTATGCAGGATTCATAGCCGGTCAGCTTCTTTTGAGCAACTCCATATGCAGAGCATGTCTGCTAGAGCAAACTTTTCACATGTATGACTGTTCTGTTTTGCTTTGATCAGTTGAGATTGCCTTACCATCTCTGTGGCTTTATAAAGAGTGAACTTGTATTTGTTGCATACTCTGAGTTTAAAGTTCTTCTATTAAGATTCTGACTCAAGTGGAAGCCAAGATGCATGCAAATTGCACAAAAAAGGTTTCTTCTTGTAGTCATCTAGATTGCCTACATGGATGTGTACAGGTGGCTAATATTGCTGGAATGATGTCAGCAGGGGTAATGCTTAATTGGAGCATACTTATAGTAATTAATACCTGTAATATCTGAATAAGACTAATTATTAGCTGAAATATGGTTCTAGTCAAAGTCTCTGGAGAAACAGGGAATGAGTCTGTTCCATCTTCTGAGGACAGGTTTCAGATATTTGAAGACTGCTATGATGTCGCCCTTAATTTTCATCTTCAACTTGAACATATTGAATTCTTCCAAATATTTCCAAGGATATAATTTTACCCTTTTTTAAAAGGTAAGGTGATTTCATTAAGTGTGGGGGGAGGGAGAGGGAGAGGGAGAGGGAGAGAGAGAGAGAGAGAGAGAGAGAGAGAGAGAGAGAGAGAGAGAGAGAGAGAGAGAGAGAGAGAGAGTCTCATAAAAGGTACAATGCATGCTTTCGGATCTACTGACAGTTAAATTACGGGGGTAGGGATTGAAAGTGTGTATTAAGAGCATTACTTTAAACTATCTTACAATAATCACAGATACAGGTGTTCCTGTGGAATAATTATAAATTATTTTAAATGCAATGGAAGCTTTGACTATTGTAACTCTAAATGGCCCCGCTAGGCATTCCTTTTTGCCCAAACCTTCTGAATATTGTAGGAAGCCATTCAAATCATACTGATTTCTGCTGAGACAGGATGAATATCACAGTTCTTCCTTTTTTTAATTAAGGGGATATTCAGCATGTTGCCATGCATAGGATACCAAAATGGAGAAGGGTTTGATAGCTAAGGAGGGAACCATTCAAAATAATCAGTCTTCCTTCGGCCTAAATCAAGGGGCTGTGCATGGATGTTTTTCTCATTGTCTTGGAATCACCAATGCGCTCTTGCCTGAAGAAGCAAGATCTTGCCCAGAAATTCATACTGAGAGCCAGTGAGACTGTTTTCCTGGACTTCAAACTCAGGTGGGTCTTATATTACACGTATCCTTTATTTTAAAACATGTCCAAATTATGTCTGCCTCTCATTCTTATGTTGTTCTGTGTGAGACCATTTCTTTTAAAAGACATGGCAAGGGACCTCAAAACCTGGAAGTGACCTGGGACTCTGTGAAGTTCTGAGAGGGCCTATTTATGCTCTAGTTACTTGGCATCTAGATTACTGTAATACTATATTTGGGACTTTCCTTCAAATGTATTCAAGAAAAAACAGTAACATCAGCATAAGATCATGATGATGTCTGGACTAACTGTACCCTTTTTTATGAATATAGAAGGAGAATAAAAAGTTAAAGCTGAAGCACCAATGGTTTTAGAAAGCTATCTGTAGCTATGGCTTGAGAAAGTATTTATATTCTCCATAAATAACATTATTTGGTGCTAACTTTAAAAAAAAAGACATCAAAATAGCTGTGTAGAGTTATCTACTGTTGCAGATTTAAAGCAGTAATTCTTAATATCTATAGACCCTAATTTATTGTTATTTTCCATCTTGAAATTCATTGATGATTAATGATATTCCACCTAGTCAGTCAATACCTGCTTTATATGTTTTGCAATTCACTATTTTGCATAAAAAAAGAATGTGATTAATATCTTTTTAATTTCTGACAGACTGGAGAAATATATAGAAATATATTATGGAGAGGACAGAACTACGAATCAGTGTTTCTAATCTCTGGATGGCAAATGATATTCCCTATAAATGAGAAATAATTGGACTATAACACTGTAACATTGACTAATGCCATACTCTAAGAAAAAAGTGGGACCTAGAAATTCCTTTTTAAATTGTAAGTTCTGTAACTAGAGGAAAACATCATTTGTTTTCATATACCAACCCTAAAAAAGGAAGATATGCCCTGAATATTGTTCTTAAATTCACACTTGATTTGAGAATATCAAAAGGACTGTGTGTTAGATTAGGCTAAAGGTGCTATTGGAAAATTCATAAGTAGTAGACAATAGGTGAGCAATGGGTTGAAAAACAACATTGAAAAAACAATGACATTAGGACTGTTCCTGCAGTTTCCCTGGTATAGATTTATTATGTGTTATATTTATGTACTGCTTTTCCTTCAGGAGCTTATGGTAGCATCTATAGCACATTCCTCCAGTTTTTACCCATAATAATGTGAGGTAGGTTGGACTGAATGTCCCAAAGTTATCCAGTGAGCTTTTGTGCCTGAGGCTGGATTTGATTCTGAAATCTTCTGGATCCTAGCCCAACATATTACCTATTATATTACACTGTTTGACTTGGGATTTAAAATATTGACACCACCCTGCCATGCAGACTTTGAAGAAACAAGATAGGAAAGGAACTGATGTGTTTGAACTTCATGCTATAAAAGACTCCTGAGAAGACTCATAACCAAGAAAACAAACACATGGAGTTTTGAACAAATTCAGGTTCACATTATCCTACTTCAGACACATTATGCCAAACATTTGGAGAAGAACTTTTGCTTTCACTTGAGCAAAGTGTCTGAGGCCACTATCTACACAAGATATTGGAATATTATTATCAACTTCTTTCTGTTAATGGGATGTACTTCTCATGTCCTTAGTTGATATACTTGTCTTATCGCCAAAATTATTAGAACAAAAGCTAATCACATCACACTCCATGTACATCAAGACTGGCATCTCAAGTATCTGTCAAGTGAGGAACTGAGTGAGGACCCTTCTTAAGACTGGACAGAACTGATTAAACATACCTTGATTATCCTCTTTGTAAGTGAGATTTGGCAGTGGATATTAGGGAAATTACTATGAAGGGTAGTTAGACAGCTATGTAAGTTGATCATTTATACATTGACAAACAAGAGAAAAAGACAACCGCTTGGCATAATATTTGCAAATGCTAGTTTATATTGTAGCATGTCAGCTTAGAAATAATTACTGTAATTTACTTAGAAATACAATAATCTCAGTGCAAGGAAGGCGATTAATATACTTATTCCATCTGCCATTAATGTCTGCTGTTTATATAGCAATTGTTGATGGGCGGCTTCAAACTTTCTACTTTATAGTTCTAGATTTTGTGAAATTTTCTTATGGATATCAAGTTGCTAGTTCTCTACCTGACATATACCTTGTCAGACATATCCAACACTTGAGGGTCAAAGGATGCCAAACCTTCCACAGAGGTGCAGGAAGTCATTCAGAAGTTTAGAAACATAGAAAACTGATGGCAGAAAAAGTGTTAGTGGTTCATCAAGTCTGCCCTTTGAGATTGGGTTATTTATTTAAATGTATTTATTATTTTTAATTATTACTTTTTATTTTATTTTTTAATATTTGTTGGATGATGGACATGTGTTTACCCCAAGCATATTTAAACTCAGTTACTGATGATTGACCTACGTGATTACAGCAGTAGCCTAGCAATGCAGCAGCAGCAGCCAGTAGCCCTGAAGCAGCCACAACATTCTCGATTTGCATTCCCTTGGGAGTCCTGGGTTTTGGATTTTGGACGTTCTGTAACTTAGCTCATTTCAAATACCTTTGTTCAAAAATTGTTGCCCTCTAATGCACCTTTTGCACAGGTAAATGTTATGACAACAAGAATTTTAGTAGCGTTTAGATAGATTCAGCACCAATCTGCAAGCCAACCCATAACTCTGTATTCCCACATCATCAGCAATATCAGATTTATTTCTGAATCAGCTACAGTATAGTTGTAGCTGCTGCAGTGTTAGATTTGGGGCTGTTTCTTTGCTTTGGAAACACTGTGCTTCAGTTTCCCCACTGGAGGGAACTCTTGTTCCTCTTCCTGATCTCTTGCTCCTCTTCCTGTTCCCACAGCTTTGGCTCCTATAAGGGAAACACTTGCTTGACATTGACAGCTTTGCAGCTCTCCTTATTTTGGACCAAAAGAGCAGGGATGAAATTGACAAGTGTTTTGTTAGTTTCTCCCTTTTCTCTCCCGGAGGAGCAATCACCCTCCAGAGTGCCATATGGTTCCCTCCTCTTTTTCTTTGCCTTTTGTGTAGAGCTGGGGGGAACCTTTGTAACTGCAGGACCTACAGCAACTCAGGGCAGAACAGTGATTTCTCGCTCCTTGTTCTCAGCCTTTCAAGGCCACCTAAGTGAAGACTGTAACAGATCGCCTTCAAAGTGCTTCTGATAAATTGGGGAATGAAAGTGCTGGTGGTGTGGAAGTGCCCTGGGTGCTGTAGTCATGACAACAACTTTTTTTTTCAATAACAATCCTCTAATTAATTGCTCAGCATTGTAATTAAACCCTCAGGGAACGTACTGGGTTTATGTTTGACACTAACAGTTCAGAGAAATAGCAGAGAAGTCATGTATGGATCTCACACCATCACAATATTTCTTAACAGGGAAGAGGAAGAACAGGAGTCCTATGGCCAATTATTCCAGTTGGGATAAAAGCGTTCAAGAATGGCTGGTATAAGTGCTATGACTGCACTATATTTTCCCAACAATTTTGTTTTTGCTTTAATAGCTTTTCATTAGAACTGTGATGTCACCATCACTGATCTATGAAGCAGTGCCTTTTTAATTTGGGGACAATAGGAGGTGTAATCCAGGCATCATGTTTTAAGACCTAAACAGTTTCAGTAGTTTAAATTTGATGGAATACCATTGAGATGAAAGACTCCTTGGTTTGTTTTTTTTATTGAAGATACCATGGACCCTGGGTTAAAATTCTTCTTTATTAATGATTTCCTTGGGAAATATATATGGGGAGTGCATAATATTAAATTGATTTCTATTTTAATGGGGATACAATGAGCAGCTGTTGAAATTCATAGGCTAAAACCTATTCTCTCTCTCGGTTTATTACTCTGCTTTTGTTTTCACAAAATTGTCACTATGGAATATTCTGGTGTTCCTATACCACATAAAACCATTTAGGAAAAACAGAAAATGTTCAGTGAACTGCATCTTTTTCTTATGAAAAGTCAGCAAGCTTCCAAAACAGATTCGCTAGGATGAGGGTAAAAAAATTACCCAGACTATATCTTGGAAACTTTATTAAAGAAAAAGAGAGTGAAAGAGAAAGGATGTGTGTTCAGACACTTAAAAAAAACCCTCATCCTGATTTGATTTATCTGGGGAGTGTGAACACTAAATAGAGAACAACGCCTGAAGTGTGAATTATTTCCTATATTAACACAGAGGAAAAACTGATAGCCTTTTCATGTCAGGAGAATAGTAAGAAGGGGAGGAGGGAAAGAATGACATTGTTCAATCTCAGGGTTTGCTCACTCTTTATCAGGCAGAGATCAAAATTTATTCCCAGGATGAGGCCTGCGGCCTGGCTGAGGCCCTAGAGATTTTTAAGGGCCTAATTAAGAAAACAGGATGAAAATGGTGAAATAAGAGGCCAATTTACTTCTTGCAGAATAGGGAGATCAAATCAACTTATGAGCAATTAATGTGCACAAGGAGAGAATAAAAGAATGCTGGGAGATGGTAGAGGGCCTCATTTTAATGACATGCTCTGGTGTGGGTATAAAGGATTACTCTGAAGGTCAGATGTAGATTGAAACGACCTTGCAAATTCTTAACCCTCCTTCCAATTAATAGAACCAACTCAGAAATGCAAAAGACCAGTCTAACGTTCCTTAGCGATCAGAAGGGAGAAACAGAGGACGAAAGGGGGTTTCCTTCAGTTCAACAGTGGTCACAAAGAATGAGGTTTGGAAGGGCTGTTGATTACAGAATACAAGTCACCCAAGGAGGGAAAATTTGTGTCAAAGCTCTAAGCAGGATATAAAAAGTCAGGTAAGACTACCTGGGGTTGAGCTCATTATTAACTCTGCAGAATCGGCCAACAACCTATGACACGAAGAATTGCTATATGGGAATTTTCATTCCCAGGTAGACAGATATATGTGAACCATAAAGTTGTTGACTAAATTAATATTTATATTTTTTGAATAGGATGTTCAGGAATTTCATCTGCAGCCCATAGTCACATCCTATTGGATACTATTCAAACAGTTAATAGTGCTGGATGAACCCAATTTATCGAAAACATTTTAGTTGAATTATAGATATTTCCCCATGAATCAGATTCTCTTTTTTGTTATTTTATAGGAAGAGAGAGGTTCATTTGCAAATCTTATTGAGAGGTATATGCTGTTGAAATGTATGTGACTTATGATAATTTTTTTTAAAAGTTGTAGTTATACACCATTTTTCTGAAGATTGTCCTTCTGACTACAAATCTTAAAATGATTTATTCCTAAATGTTGCCCTCAGAATGATTTATTGTAAACTATTTAATAGATTAACTAGTGAAATTGGATTTGTTACTTCTCAATCTCCATTAAATCTAAAAATGTATCATTTGTGGCAATTGATGATATTTGTGCAATGTTATACAGATGATGCAAATTATGTCATTTGCATCACATCACTGGTGTAATTACATCATTATATAAATGATTTACATTGACACTAATGACATCACACAATATAAATTTAAATGCCTTGTCATGATGTATCAATTACAAACTAAAACCCATTATTTAAAATGGCTGCACACAAAGAGGAAGAGAAAGGTTTAATGTAATTAACAAGTGGAAAAAAATAATATTACTTTTCTGTGTGAGTTTTCTACTTCCAACCGCCCCCATTCTAAACTGGCTTTTTCAGTTCTAAAAAGTCCTGCAGATTAGTTTTACACATTTTCTATGTAGCAAGTACTTTTATATGTAGCAAGTAATAGCTTAATAACCCATTGAGGTAATAAGCTCAATTAACATGACTAGGTGAAGTTAACAGGGGAGATGACCATATCAGTCAGCTGTGATTCAAGCAAAACTTGTGAAGAAAGTAATTAACTTAATCAAAGTCATTTTATTATGATCACAATCCCAAATTGGATTGCTTCTTTTCTGGGAGGATCGGCTCCCACAGTTACACATAGGAACATAGCAGTAAATTGATAAAAAATAGATTGGACTTTTTTCCCCTCTCATTCTACTCATCCTACCCCTGACTCCCAATGAAAGTTAATGCTGAAGGGGAAGCTTGTATGGAACTTCCATGGCCACAAGAGAGAGCCAGATAGTTACTAGAAAAATAAAGTGAGGAGACGAAGTGTCTTGATTGATTCTTAACTAAGTAACTGCTATCACAGCTGAACTGAATGGTTGCAGAGACATTTGTATCTGACAGATTTAGTGGATTTGCATTAGTGGCAATCTGGACATGGTTCTTAATTATATGAATTTCAATTACAAAATGTGAATGATTAATAATTTTAAAAAGTGGGTCAGGAAAAAACAACCAGAATTTTGCACTTGCTTACTTAATGAATTGAGGCGAATTTAGTGACATGAAAGCTTGCATGTGTAACAAAAAGTAAATTCAGTCCAACATACAATTTACTTCATTATTGACCTGGGAGAGCATCCTTTACTACAGCCAAGGGGCAAAACTAATTTTGAGGTTGTAGATTCCCATAGCTCTGCACCTTCCAACATTTAGCTACTAGTCCTTGTGTCAGTATCTGCTCCAGGTAGCTGCTGTATTCTATCGACTGATGCATCTGGCCTCTTTTGAGGGTTGTAGGGAGAGGAAGAAAGTTGCTTTGCATAGCAGAAGACCACTTCCTTCAGATTTCAGTTTGGTATTGCAGCTTCCATATTTATAGGCAATCAGATAACAGGGAATGTTCAACTGACTTCTGTCAGTGAGAAAGTGCCATTCTTAAATTTCCAGTAGTTTTTTTTTCAAAGAAAGTCTAAGAATCTTGAGGGTTTGAACATTTTCAATAAAAGCAACTATTTGCGAAATTATATGTGGGAATGATGAAAACAGGAAACCTGTGATACGATGAAGCATAGCAAAGAACTATTTTTTTACTCAAGGAATATAATGCCAGTAGAAATGTCTCAGACTTTTATGCATTCTGCATTCTATAGAGAGAAAAATAAGATTACTCCACATTCTATGTCATGGATCACATGCTGAACAGGACACTTTTTTTTTCTAAAACAGTCTGACAAATTCTCTAAAACGGGTTCCCAACCCCCCGGTCCGTGGACCAACACCGGGCCGCAGCATGCCAAAAACCGGTCCGCGCAAACAAGCAAAGCCCCATCTGTGGGATGCAGGCAGCACACGAAACCACACCCCTTCTGGTCCGCGGAAAAACCTCTCTCCAATGAAACCGGTCCCTGGTGCCCAAAGGTTTGGGGACCACTGCTCTAAAAGACCTAGATGGAAACTAGAACATCCTACTGAAAGAACAGTGTCCCATACAGGCAGTCTATACAATTCCTACTCTTTAAATTTGAAAAGGTATCTTATAACTCAGTACAGTATAATAAAAATAACACATTCCAAATGTGATGTTGGATGTGTGTGTGTGTATGTGTGTTTTGCACTATTTTATGCTGGAGAGACAAATGCTGATTTTTTTTTTTAAAAGAAAGTTCTTCTGTCCTTGGTTAGTTTTACTTATTGTGATACCTAGATTTCTACAGGAAGGACAACCTGAGTGCAAAATGCTGCCTCAGTGTCGTATAAGGACTTGGATATCTATAGCATATTTGTAATCTAAAGAACATGGCCTATCTTTATAGGGGAAACTTTTGAAAGATTTGCAGTTAGAATAATTATATTCCTAAAAGACTATTTGAAAAAGACCAAATGGCTTAATTTAGATGGTAGAACAATGTTCAAGATGAAACAAGGTTGTAGAGGGCCTTCCCTCAGTTTCTTTTTCTCTCTCACTAAACAATTTTATTCATTCTTTTTTGTTTTTCTTAGTTGTAACTTTCCCTTATAGCCATCTTGAGCCAAAAAAGATTACTATAACCAAGAATGTCCCACAAACCATGATTCATAACCATGATTTGGATGGTTCAGATCAGATCATATATAAGCTAGAGAAAGTATAATTACTCTAAATGAGTTCAAATATCAACATCAAACAACAATATTTTTGAGTGGGGGTGGGCTTTTTTGAAGGTAGGAAATTTGTGAGAAGAATAGATTGCATTAGATAGTTCTCAAAGTGGGGGAGAGGAAGATGGCTGTTCATTTGGAAGATGGGATTGTCATATTTTTATCTCTGCCATCAATACAACAGAAACATTATATGTTGTCCCAGCTAACAGCATGCAGGCAATAAATGCATATTACTGAATACATTGTAAATTAAAATTTAAATGAGAAAATCAATGTCTTAAAAAGAGGAAATCAAACTTCTACTTCATGAATATTTTTTATAAAGTGAGGGCCTACCTTTAGAAATATTGGATTCTGATCTTCCAGTAAGTCCCTTGTTTGGCTTTCTTGATTACTGGATGGATTTAGTAGTCAACTACCTGTGGAATTACTAAATTACAAGATAGTCATAGTAATATTTGGGTGGGGGAGTTTGAACCAGTGCTTTCTAGAGATTTTAAAAAAGGATTTTTGTTTTTGTAAAACTAGTACTATAATAGGATATTATCCCACCATTTTTACAATACATTATTTGGCTAGAGTCATTACCATGCTAGTTTTATCTGTAATATGCTATAAAGCTTGGACTTAAGTTATCTTAAGAACCATATTTTCTCATATCAGGGTACCCAATCTCTCTTCTGTCCTATCACCATACTCACCATACTCACCAGAAAGCAGCTTGTATCTCCTAGAAATCTGTAGTTCTTCCATTTCTTTTTAAGACATGTATTACTTCAGGTACATGAAGTAATGCTGCCTTCAGATTGCCTTTGTTTTTGAAGAAAAATCTTCTCTTGTATGATCCTAGAATGGGCTTTCAATTTTAGAGCAATGAGAAATGTAGAAACCTGGAGTATTCATCTTGAACAAAAACAACAATCAAACAGGAGGTGGGGGAGGAAGTAAAGAAGAAGGAATTGATGGTGCTTCAGGTTACCTATTTAGTTTTGCCATATAAGCCCTGTGAAGATGTCTCTCTTTTGATCCATCATGTTCTTAAAAACTTGGAAACTGGGCCTAGAAAAATTACCTAGCTTTAGGTAATTTGGGTTTTAACTTTCTGGGGATGCTTTCTCTGTCTTTTTATCCTTGATATATATGTTGGAATTCACAGTTCGCATTTCTATCCTTATATATAATCTCAGTTTGAACTCAAATCCTCCCCTATTGAAGAGCCATTTTAGACCTCTCAGAGTTTTCATTTCATGCCTTTCTCGCTCTCTCTCTCTCTCTCTCTCTCACTCCCCTTTTTAAGGGGGCACTGAAATTTATACAATATTTAAGTAGCATAGCAAAGTCCTGGAAGATATTATTAATGTAAAAGGGACAGGCTGGAAATGCACTTGAACCTGGTTACAATTAGAGGGTGATTTTTCTAAAGGTCAATGAATTCAGATAATATCCAGGGGGGAAAAGAAATTTAATACCTTTTTAGTGAATTAATTAATTATAATATTATATCGGCTTGGGGTTCTTTTCCAGAGTGATTAAGGGAGCGATCTGTCTTCAGAGAGGCTGGGGGAGTCAGCAAGTGAGCAAGAGACTGACAGAGAGAGGGAGGAAGGGGGAGAGAGGCACTTTAATGCAAGAATAATGGAGCCTTTCCTTTTCTTTAAAAACTTACTGTATTTTAAGGCCATGCACTCCCTGCCTTCCTGGATCTATTTTTTTCTGCTCTTTGGCAAAGTATTATGATTATTCTTGCACCAAAGCCCATACAAAGCAAAGGCCATTGTTTCCAATACTATGAGTCAAAAGCACATTATGGGTGTGCACATTTATATATGTGTGTGTGTGTGTGTGTGTGTGTGTGTATGTGTATATATGTATGCATATATATATTATAAATGTATATATATACATCTATAAAAGTTCATACACATGTGGCAGATAATGTCCAAAAAAGGGAGAGCCTAAATCTTTAGGCTTCCTGACCATCTCAGGACTCAAAATTTTACAGACATTTTGGTTTATTAAAACTCTCTCTTTTAATTGATTACATTGGAATAATTTGCATAGAATCCCAATATAAGCATTTTTTGAGCAAAAGCTTTTTATAAGCTTTTATAAAATCTTTTATAAGCTTTTATAAAAGCTTTTCATAATCATCCTCTATTAGAATTAAAGTTTGTTTTGAGACTGTCTCCATTTATTAGCTTCAGCAAACAGACAATTTTATATTTAATTCTTAGATCTACAGATTAACATTTGCTTTCTCTGATTAACTAAAGTTGCAATCTTTACATTTACATATCTACACATATCTACAAAGCATGGATTTCAAAGCAGTAAAAATGCTAAGATATGTGTAGTTGATAAATCCAACAACTGAACTAATGAAGGTGCACTTTAATAAGGAATATTCATAAAATCAGAGCTGACTTCTGAGAAAACATATTTGATTGCATTTTGATTGTGAACTTTGCAGTCCAATTCTATTTTTTATAATATTGCAGACTGTTATTAATGTCTTCTCTTCATATTTATGATGATTTATACATCTCCATATGTTCTGCTTGATCTCATCTTAACCTCTCTTTACCATAAGTCAGGCTGAGAGTCTTCCAGATCCAACTCTCTCTCATTGCTAGCATCCTTTAAAACAAACAAACAAACAAACAAACAAAAACCCTGTGAAGTTTCAAGAGAAATCCCATTTTGCAACTTGTTAATTTATAAATGAAGCTTAATGCTTCTGGGACTATTAAAGTGGATCTTGGAAGAATGCAAGACTGCCTTGAAATGAATGGTTTCAGAATTGCATCCAGAGTGATTTGATCTCATTGGGCATGGAATGACTTAGGCAAAGTAGTTATTTCAGGTGGTTGCTCCTTCAATCCAATATCTTCAGCTGACTCAAAGCAAAATAGCATGGCCATCATGGTCAATAAGACTGGCACTATGGGGCTGTCTGTTGCATTCACATTTTAGCAGTTTATACTCTGGGATCATAATGCAATGATGCTTGTCTTTCTTAAACAACACTTTATACTGAAATTGCTGTACCCCCCTCATTTCCTCTCCAACCATTGGTTTCTGAGATTGAGCTTTGAAGGGAAATCCTTTGAAAAGGGGATTATTTATATCCTCACATAGCCTTCTCTTTAAAAGAGAGAGGCAAAATATTTTACAGAAGGATATCATACATGCAGTTAGTGCATTCAACATTAATTATGATGTTATTATCTCTAGGATACAACTCTAAATCATGAAATAAGCCTAGGAAAATGCTTAAAACCAAAATGGCTTGTATCACAATGTTTCCTGGCATTAGTTTGTGTTTGCCCAAGACAGACTGAAATTTATCAGCTCAGTTAATCCACAAAGCCAGTGAAATTAATTACAACTTTGTATACTAAAACTTAACATAATCTTTCTAGAGATATCTACTAGTAAGCAGAGGAGCATGCTGGAAATCTCTCAGCTACTGTAATTGGAGTTGCTTTTTCCTAAAGCTTTCGAAAGAAAGAAAGAAAGAAAGAAAGAAAGAGAGAGAGAAAGAGAAAGAAAGAGAGAAAGAAAGGAAATAAATAAATAAATACATTTCAATATTTGAACTAATTAATCACAAATCCATGGAAGTTGCTAAGAGTTTAAGAGTTTGCAATTGTACTCTGTCCTGAAGGTGCTGGTAATGGGAATAAAATAGAGGTGTGTTTTATAACTCATGAATATTCAAATATTCATAGAAGGAGGATTAGGTTATAATTGACTGCCTCAATAGAAAAGCCACCTATCAGATAGAAGCTTTGTACAGGTGGCACAATGTTGAGGGTCTATGGCTGATTAAAGCACAAAATTTCACATGTTTCAGTGAAGCATTTATTTATTTTCTAGTTGCATCACATTCAGTAGGCACACAGGAATGCTCATGATGGTCTAGTTAGTCATCAAATGATTGCTTCTTCTTCACAAATGGTCTGTCATTCAAACCTTAGGAGGAACCTCCCTAACCTACTAGCTCACCATCCTAGCAATACGGTATGTAGAGCACTCTAGATACTAAAGCATCACATAATTTCTTCACACAGGGTAGTCAGTATAGTAAATTCTCCTTCAAGATGAGGTTATCTTCTAATGACTCAATGGACACATACTTGGCTAACAACATGAAAATGACTTACCACTGCTTTGTCCCTGGGATATCAGCTGCTGAGTCTAGCCTATAGCCTTGGGATTTCTTGGTAGTCTTTAATCCAGGTACTAAGAGGATATGATCTTATTGGAGCTGACCTTAAGTTGTTTAAAATCAGCCAAAGGCTGACAGGTGTTCATATTTTAATAGTTTTCTAGCAGCACTTCATCATAAATATTTTTCAAGCATGTGTTTGAAAAGGAAAGAAATGTCTATCAAGTGATATTGCTCTCCCAAGAATCCACCAATGGATGAGAAGACTGGTTATAGACATATACAATACAACTTGTCTTTCTTTGAAATATTTATTGGTGTTCCTCTTTATTAACAAGGAAAAATCCATAATTTTACAAGAGGAAAATTGAAAATAGATATGATGCTTAGCCATTTTTAAATGCAAGATAGACACAAATGACCAAGAATTGTTTCGTGACTTGCAGCAAAAATGATTGCTGATTGGAGACCTTTGAAGTTGTGAAGACTGCTATGTAAAATACTTTCTGAAGATAGAAATGGCATCATCATAAGAAATCTTCCTTCCCATTGGTAATACTTTCTATACACGCTCTTTACATATTCTGACTAGTAATATTCCTTACACTCTGCTTTGTTCTTTCATTCCATCATTCAAGATTTTTCTTAATAGTGTGCAGGGTTTTTTCTCCCTTTTTAAAGATACACATAAGGGTAATTAGTTGTTTATAACAGCAGCATTCCACCTTCTTCTTACACCTTTCACGGGATAGAGACTGAATTGCAAAATTACTTTGCAGATATAACTGTTCTACATCGCTTCTTAGAAATATATCCTATTGAATTCAGTATGACTTAATGAATTAGTTTCAAAGTTGATCATAATCAGATGTTGAGTTTAAGATCATAAACAAATCCTGTAAGCAGATACAATGTGGCTGGAAGTTTATTTTGGATATTTATATAACTGGATTTCAGGTGACAGGCTATATAGATGGAAATCACATAAATGGTTCTTGATTCTGCACTCACACTCAATGCGCTTCAATTTCAAAGTTTCAGTTGAATGAATAATTAGATTTGATTCTTAAATATGCAGTATATTAACAGGAAAGCTCAATTCCTTAACTGCACTTTTCACTTTAAAGCTAGCTCAATGGGGGAATGAAAAAGTACGGTACTGCAAGATCATTATGGTAACCTGAATGATATTGAACTGTCTTCTGCAACCAGATGCCCTCCAGATTTGTGGGACTCCAGATTTTAGTGAGACTAAAAATTCTGGAAGCTATCTATAGCCCCAACCCATCGGGGGTATATTAGGTTATAGGATGGTTAATCTTGAAGAGCCATCCCTAAAGTGCTCTTTCAGCACTGATTTTGACTTCTGTGTTCTATAATATAGTAAATATCTTAACTTTTCCAGCCTTCTGGAAAATAACAACAGCCAATGACTGCTCTGATAGCCTCTGTGTTCATTCAAGGGTATAAGACTGGAATCCAAAATGATAAGGAGATTCCTTTTGCTAACTGGACTAGAGAAAGATAGTACAAGAAATCTGATGGAAAAATTCTGATGATGAGGAAATAATGTTTGTATTCTAGCCAAATCTATATATTTATTAAACATGGTGGGTGCATATCAAGGAGAAGTTGTCACAAAGCCAGGTTGCATTTTTACAGTATTACTTTTAAAAATTCCTGGTGAGGGAAAAATTCTTTTCATTGGAAATTATTAAACCAAAATTCCATATGATGAGGAATCTTTGGCACATATGCTTCATGCAGTGAAAGATTCAGGCACAAATTATTAGAGTATAGTCTCTAGCCTCTTAGGGATGGCTTGTGTCAATCATCTGACATTTAAGGACAACCCTGATTCTTTGAGCTTCATCTGCAAAGTTTTATGCAAAATATGAGATACAAGTCCTTACTAAGCACAGCTGCAGTGCTTTATGAGTTTATGTGTTGGGACAGACATAACACTTCCACCTAACTCACTTTAAACTATCGTTCCTTCATTTCATCTTCTTGAGACAAAGCCCGCCATCTTTCTGCACACAATTCTGTTCTGTTCTTTCCCATCCCCTGGCCTCTCCCTCCTCCTGCCTACATGGCTGTGAGAGAGAGAGCCTGCTTGTTCCCATTGTGCTATCTTTGGGTCCTAAATTAAAATTTATGACATCTTGAAATGAGCAGTGAGGGTAATTTTGCTTCTGAGTGAAGATGCTAATGAGTCTCCTTAATGGCGTGAATAAGGAGTTGACGGGTCGTGTGTCACTTTACGCAGCCCGTGCCGGTGGTGTAATGGCCACAGTAAGTGTCTGTAATTATACCCTGTCTTGCTGTATTTTGGCAGCTGTTGTGGGAGAACAGGCGGCTCAGTCACATACATGGGAGGAGGGGGAAAAGAGGGGGAACAAATCCCTTGTTCTACGGCATCTTGGACCAGCCCTTGTTTCTTTCTATATCCCTTAAGCAGCAGGTTTCCCAGACTTGGCCCATAGAGTGATTCAGGTTTGGAACTTGACCTCCTCATTCAAGTTGTCTTCTGGCTTCACAGAAATGGGACTCCGCATGGATAGTCTTTAACATCTGTTGCCCTCTCCTTTCACTTTGCTTTTTCATAAGAACATCTCATTTTGGATACTGAAAGACCAGAAGTTGCAAAAAACATAACCTGAAAAGTTACAATTCAGAGAGAGAAATGAGCCAAAAGAGGAAAAGAATCCTTGATTATAAAGTAGGAGGATGAAACTATTGAACAAAAGCTGAAAGTTCACTTGTCTACTTTTGTTATTCTTCATTTTTTTCCTATCCTATACAATAAACAATTGCAGTAACAACATTTCCTTTGCACTCCAGCTGTTTTGCTAGAGCCTTTTTTAGTTATCTCTAATACAATTTACTCCTTATCCATTTGTTGTTAAATGTTATTTGCATTTTTGATCTCTTTATAACAAATGGAAAGATAGATTGACTGCAGTATACATATTGGTTTAGTAAAATGGCTTTTTTCCCACTTTTTATTTTTGCCTGAATAGCTTTCAGACAAAACATAATCCAAGCTAACATGTATTACAGCCACTGAAAAAATTGTTCCACATTTCACCTAAACCAATACATAACTATTCTAAGCCCTTCTCTATATTGTTATAGATGGTATTGTGTTCCACCTAACTCAATTTCTTGACTAATCTATACTCATCCCCTTTGGGAGAGATTTTCTGCAACTATAATTCCGAGCCTGCTTTTTCTGCAAGCCAATTTTGCAGAACTTATGATTATACCACTGAAGGTGCTGATCTCCCTGATGAGTTTCACGCTTCTAATATATTTAAAAATGCTTATTGTTTTCTTTTAATTGCTTTGCTTTGTCTTGCATTAACTAGTAATTCCCAATCATACTTTCATTTTTTAATGTCTTTTCCAGAGTATTTCCCATAAATGAAGGCTTGCATATTTATTGGGAAAAAATGCAGAGCTGGAGATGGCTTAACTACTAGGGGTTGGAAGGAATATGTTGCTGTTCCTTAATGCTCAGAAGTCACTACTGAAAGGTGGATGGCATGACAATAAATGTGTCTTGAGGGAAATAATAATAATAATAGTAAATTTGGAAGGGACCTTGGAGATCATCAAGTCCAACCCCCTGCTCAGGCAGGTAACCCTATACCGTTTCGGACAAATGGCTGTCCAGTTTCTTCTTAAAAACTTCCAGTGTTGGAGCATTTACCGCTTCTGGAGGCAGGTTGTTCCACTGGTTAATTGTTCTAACTGTCAGGAAGTTTCTCCTTAGTTCTAGGTTGCTTCTCTCTTTGGTTAGTTTCCACCCATTGCTTCTTGTCCTGCCTTCAGGCGCTTTGGAGAATAGCCTGACTCCCTCTTCTTTGTGGCAGCCCCTGAGATATTGGAACACTGCTATCATGTCCCCACTCATCCTTCTCTTCATTAAACTAGACATACCCAATTCCATGATGATATGACTATTTACCTACTTACGTTAGACATCATGAGAGAAGTACATAATTACTGTCACAATGACACCATAACACAGATGTTACAATTTTGACATCACTATGGCTTGCTATGGACATCCAAACAGGGACAATATAAACCAAAACTAATTTTAACAGAAAAAAGTGAAGCATGCTTTAAGTAACAATTTCTAGGTAGGTTACAACTTCCCTATCTTCAATGTCTTTCAGGTAACAAATTTAGTTGAGATAGGTTGTGCACGACATCTAGGGCAAGTATTGATAAAAGAAAGAGAATATCTTTTTTTTTCATTTGTGTACTTATCATATGGAGTTAAATATGACTATGTAGACATATAAACTAAGAAAGATAGAGGAATGGTTCTCAAGGTACTTAAAATGCATTTAAGGCCCAATGCTTTTGGGGCCAGAAGGTCTTCTTGCAAACACTGGCACCAAACTAAAACAATCAAGCTTATTTTAGATTAGCAAGCTTTAGCAAGCAGAAAAAGGTTATTTCAGGCATCTGTGCCTTTAAGTTAAGATCTACAGGTCTGAAACATTCAGAACATGCACGTTTGCAGAAAAGATGAACCTGCTAAAACATCACTTTCACTTTTGAGACTCTGCAGCACATGGTGACAACAGATGCTGCTCTAAGTGCTCCCTATTGCTACCAGTCATTGGCCGAATTTTTGATTGAATTGCAATTGAACGTCCACGCTTCAAAGGTCCTGCCTTTTAGGAGGACGAGGGGATCTTATTATGTTTTATGCAGAGGGTATGACGTAAAAGTGAAGGTATGTTCATCCGTGATTGATCACAACAAATATCTTTATCCCAACATTTAGAAAGCGGTGACTCCCAGGCATCATTTTAACAGCTTGCTTTGTATCTGCATGTCATCATGGTTTTTAAAGTTATACATGTACAGCTTCAATAAGAGTTTCTGCAGTATCAAGCAGGGAAATTGAAGATAAAGTTACTTCTTAGTAAACTCCAGTAACCAAAAATATCTAAATAAATTCTGAAGTTACTTTATTTTTAGTCCAGTTTTTGTTCTGTGTTTACTTATGAGCCCCAATACTTTTTACCCAAGAAAATCCAATCTTTAAATTTAGTCCATTTCACAACCAGAATTAATGAAATCAAAGTCATCTAGTTTGGTTCAGTACCAGATTGGAAACTGCAGGCTTGATTTCTCCAGAGCAAGGCAATCATCCCTTTCAGGATACGCTAGAACTGAATGTGCTATCTCTATCTTCAGAGATTGTATTTCTCTTTTTCTTTAAAGGATTTTCTATGGACAAAGAGCTTGAACATAAACATTTGCTTTTTCAGAAAGTGACAAATTGGCTTAGGGAATCTCAAGATATGGACTAAGTGCTGAATCAGTACATTGATCTTTCTTTTCTCCCTTCCTCCTCCTCCTACTATACTACAACAACAACAAAGCTCCCAGCCTTTTCCATTACAGAAACGGGAATGCTGTCATACAGGGACTCCTGTCAACATGAGCTACAACAGAGCCCACTTCAACTTATGCAGCACCATCCCTTAGCTGCTACACACTCTTTTGATGTCAGTGTTGGGCATCCCTCCAATTGTCTTGGCATGTTGTCAGCCAGAGCTTTCTGAGAAGCAAAATTTGGACAACCCTCTGTTTTCCCTGCCCCACCTCCAAACTCTGCAAACCAAGACTGTATCAGAACAATTACCCCATGAAAACCTCTTTCTACTAATGCCATCTGTCGTGGGAAAACGAATGTGTCAGTGGAATTATGCCTAGAATATTCAGCAGATCAGAGAGCCGGCTTCTTGCAGAATCAATAAAAGTGTCTGTTACGGAGATACAAGCAGCAGTTTTAGAGGACAATATCAATAAACTCTGGAGAGCTGCTCATCTACTCAAATCGGAGGTTAGCCAGTAGATTGTTTCCCTGCGCCAGGGAGATCATGGCCATTGAAATATTGAAGTACTTGTATATAAACTGCTCTTTCAAGTATTTTTGACAAGGGTGCTAATTAAATCTTAATTGACACTGCACTAATTAGCTTCTTAATTACATGGAACCACATAATTAGCAGCACACTCTGTGCTAATTGTTAATTAGGAAAACCACGCTTCTCCCGCCCCACTCCTCCTGTTGCCTTTTTAACTGAAGGGCCTCTTGTAGCAGAGAGGCTCTCAGAACAATAGGACTGGTAAATCCCTCTTCAGAAAGGCCCTACCCTGGCTGTTGCTGCTCCTCCTCTCTCCATCAACTGCTCCTCAGCCCGGCTACTGCTGGTTTGAAGGTTTGCATTCAGAAAAATGAGCTCTAGCTCAGGAGACTTCCCATTCTATAGAGCTGTTGGCAGCCTACCAGAAGAAGGTGTTTAGAACACTTTCCAGCTGCTAATTAATTGCTACAGGATTATGATTTAGCAACATAACAAAGTAAGTTCATCATTTGGCAAACTGGCCAATTAACCCCTCTTGAGGTGTTCTCCATGCAGCCGGGATACTATCCCTTTTTAATTAACTCTTTCTAAAATCCACAGACCTTAGCTACTATGTTCCTGATTTTACGCTTTCTTTGCATTTCTGATCTGGGGTAGGATTAACTGTTCGATGAAACTCAGAATGATGATGATTGATTGATTAATTTTTTTTATTTGTGTCTTTTTGTTACTCATACCTATGCCATGTTTTCATGTGCAGTGCCTGCATACATGTATTTTATAGCAGTTAAATCCTTGTATACAATGGATTTTTATTTTTCACAAAACTGCATTTAAAGCTTTGAGCCAGGAATGTTGGAACCAACTCTGGCAGCTGATTTTGGAGGTGGAGAACCATAGCAAGATGAGAGAGGATCAAACTAGACTTTTCTATGAGATAGGACACTTCCACATCACCATTCCTGCAGTGGGTCCATTCTCTTCCTAGGTTCCCATCCTAGGCCTCAGCTGAGCAGCAAGTGGACTATTATCTGCCTCAACTGCCTGAAATGTCAAGTGACAAAATTTCCATTTTATAATGTACAATTAAAACTAGTAAAAACAAAGTAATCACACCAACAGGACTTAAGTATCTTTATAAAGTATAGATTTAAAGGATTAGATTTGTTAATTAGAGTGCCTGAAGTTTCTGGACTGAGATTTGTGACATCATTAAAGATGAAGTAAACTATAATACCTCCAGTTATCAAACAAAACAAAACAAATAAAAATCAACTCTCCCGCACACAAATGGCGATTCATGACATGTTGAAAATAGCTGAAGAATGGCATATAAAAAACTACACAGAGAAGGAAATTTTTCAACTAAAAACTGAGTTTCAGAAGAACAAATATAGACAAGGATTACTATCTAAATAATGCAGTTTGAAAGAAATTAAGGATAACAAATTATATAGAAAGGAAAATCAAGTGAACTTATTATGCAAAGATGGGCACTTTTCATCCTGAAGATGAAATACGAAAGTTGTACAAATATATGAAAGAACTGTAAATAAACAAGTCCCGTAATCAGTAATATTTACAAACCTTTCATCATTGAGCTAGACTAGAGACAGATTCTAGGGAACGGAGTAAGTGCATTCTAGAAAATATTGCTGAACAAAGCTACAAGAATTGTCTAGAATCTTATAGGATGATTGTGAATGCTTCAGTGAAGCAGTGAAATGCTACATGAGATTTTGTAAGCAGGTATGGAAAACATGGCAGTCATCAAAGAACTGGAAAAGTCAGATTTCATTTTAAAACTAAAAAGGGACTATATTGTGTTAAAGGTTCTAAAGCCAATGAACAAATCCACTTGTGTTTCATGCTCTTAAAGGAATGCACAATATTGTGCAATCTAGACTTTAACTTTGCATAGAATGAGAACTGGCAGAAATACAAGCTAAATCCATAAGAGGCAGGAGTTCTCAAGATCATATTGGTAACTTTTCATAAATAATGTAAAGAGGCAGGTCGAAGAAGTCTAGGCTTGGTTACTTAAAACTTTTGACTATATAGGTCACCATAAATTGTGGAAAAATAAGTATACAAGGCAACTCATCTGTCTAGTGAATAATTTTTAGAATGACCGGGAAGCTTTTTTTAAAAAAAAAAGGACCAACCAAATGGTTCAAATTTGGAAATGAGTGCATTAAGTATACATACTGTCCATTTCTATATTTAATCCATATACAAAATATATTATAAAAAATGCTGGACTAGAAAAAAAATAGAAAATGAAATTAAAATTGCTTGGAAGAACCACTAGAAAAAAGTTGATATTTGTCTGAAATTCCTGATCTTATACTAGCAATATATCAATAGATCCAAAGCATTATTTTTTAATTCCAGGAAAGCAGCCATATTAGTCTATGGTAGCAAAAGAAATCCTACATCAACGTAATGACTATTTATGTTATAAAAGAATATTTTTTCATAGACTGGAACCTATTCTGATAAATGCATGAGCTATTTAGCTGCAGTTGGGCAGGTACCTATATATGAAGAAAAAATAAAGTTTATAGAGAGTAGAACCAAATGCCCATGAACTGCAATACGTAGCAGTAAGGCAAATATATTCAAGATAGCAGCATTGTGATTCCTTTATTAATAAGAATACAAATTTTCTTGCTACATTAACTTTCCGTTAAAAGAGAATATTTTGGAACTGCTTCATTAGAATTTCCACAGACTGAAGAATCCAAAGTGATAATTCTGTAATCCAATATTAAGCTTGTTTAGAATAAAACACACAAAAACTATTTTTTAAAACAAAATTAAGAAGATTAAAACTGGCAGGAGTAGCCAACACTCCACAAGACAAACTCAGGATCCAAAAAGATCTTGACAAATTTGAACAATGGGCCCTATCCAACAAAATGAGTTTCAATGTAGAGAAAAGCAAAGTTTTACATTTAGGCAGGAAAAATCAAAGGTACAAGTACAGATTGGGCAAGATCTGGCTTTAAAACAGTAAGTGTGAGAGGGACCTTGGAGTCCTAATGGATGATCACTTAACCATGAGCCAGCAGTGTGCAGCAGCAACCAAAAAAATCTAATACAATCCTGGATTGTATAAACAGAGGCATAGAATCAAGATCACGCGAGGTATTAGTACCACTTTATAAAACCCTAGTAAGACCACACCTGGAATACTGCAGCCAATTTTGGTCACCATATCACAAAAAAGATGTTGAGAGTTTGGAAAAAATTCAGAGAAGAGCAACTAAGATGGTTAAAGGTCTGGAGACTAAAACATACAAAGAACAGTTGCAGGACTCGGGCTTGGCTAGTCTAAAAAAAAGAAGAAATAGGGGAGACATGATAGCAGTATTTCAGTATTTGAGGGGCTGCCACAAAGAAGAGGGGTCACATTATTCACCAAAGCACCAAGGGGCAGGATAAGAAACAATGGTTGGAAACTGATCAAAGAGAAAAGCATCCTGGAATTAAGGAGAAACTTCCTGATAGTGAGGACAATTAACCAGTGGAACAGCTTGCTTCCAGAAATTGTGGGCACTCCATCACTGGAGATTTTAAAGACTAGACTAGACAGTCACTTGTCTGAGATGGTATAGGTTCTCTTGCTTGAGCAGGGGGCTGGACTAGAAGACCTCCAAGGTCCCCTCCTATTCTATTCTATTCTATTCTATTCTATTCTATTCTATTCTATTCTATTCTATTCTATTCTATTAAGTTTTAGAAGTGTTTCTCTAAAAAGGAGGGGGAAGAATAAAAAGAATATTTAAATAAGTGTTTTAATAATGCTTCTAAAGCTCATTGCTAATCCATGGAGGGACAAATGAAATTGCAAATAACAACTTTAACCATATTACCTTATTTTGGAAGGAAGCTCAAGACCTGATGGCTGTTCTCATTCATTCTGGTGGTAGAAATGGTCATCTTTATCCATGATAAAGAAGAATTAATTTCTGAGAGCATAGTATAAGTATTCTGAATAATGGACTACTGGCATAGAATTGGTTGTATCCCAGAAGGATGTGTTTCTCAAAGCACTGCAAATTTGATCAAGAAAATCTAAACTGATTTCTGAAGTTCAAACTTCAGATCAAGATCTGTACATTGTAAGAGAAAGTGGTCATATTGTTGTGATGAGATCAATTAAACTCCTCTGTGAAAAATCAGAAATAACATTCACAACTGACTTCTTTATCTACATATACCGTAATGTTCAAGTACAAGAAATAAAGATTAATTCTGATTTAATAGGGATAATGAACATCTGGTGGGTTGTCCCCATGATTGAAATGTAAGAATTGAAGGACATACATAATTCAAAATGAAGTAACAGAAATGGAGGAAGAATAGCACTCTATGTTCAAAATATCTACACATGTTTAGAAATGCAAATGAATAAACTTTACATCTGGTTTACAGTTGCTGGCATCTACTATTGCCCAATCAAGAAGAAAACATGGATAATGCTTTTCAGAAGCAATGTTCAGATTTTTCAAAATGATATGAAGTAGTAGTCAAGGGGGACTTTTAATTTTAATTAATTAAAATCAATCTCTCATGGATAAAATTGCATGGAAAGAAAACTTAACGGGAATCAAACTACAAAATAGGTCAGAGTTTCTAAAATAAGAAATGCTGAAAGCAAAATTGCAAAAATAGAGGATCACAGAAGAAGCCACTGGCTGCACAAAAGTCTTAATACAAATTTGAAGACAAGAAAATAGACACATAGAGAAGCAGTACAGTTCACCGAGGAGGAGTGCACACAGGAAAGCTAATACTCAGAATGAGCTTAATTTATCAAAGGATAAGAATATTAGAATAGCTTCTTTGTGTATGTTGAAAATAAAACAAAAAGAAAAGAAACATTATGCCATTTTCTCAGTGAAAACCGAAATGCTTCCAAGTGACAAAGAAAAGGCAGAGCTACTTAATTCCTATTTTGGCTTATGTCTTCTCTAATAGTAGAATTTGTTTTGTAGCAGGAAATTGTGCCCAGAAATACAGGATGGGCACTTAAACTCAATAACAAATATAATCAGGTTTAGTTGGCCTATTCCAGCATTCAGGACATCTTCTATGGGACATCCACAAAGTGACTTGTCTATTTTAATACCCTGGAAATAGAATTTGAAATCTACACAAATTAAACTAGAACTTTCCCATAACTTTCTAATGATGAAGTTCTGGCTTTAAAATGTGTTTTCTCTAATACAGTAATCATTATAGTTTATCTTCTAAGTGAAGAAACATTTAAAAAGGTGGAAATTTTTCATTTGAGAAGAGAAGACTAATAATATTCTTCAAATAGCAGAAATAATTTTATTTAGAAGAGGGACTTTAATGCAAGAATCAGGAGGAGGCAGGAAAACTTTTTGCAAACATTTTAATTTGTTAATTAGGTATTTTCCTTGGCAAGTTGTGGGAATGTTATAGACATAATATATACAGGTACTCTTGTCTTGATAATAGTACTTTTGGGGAAAGTTCTTGGAAAAATAATTGATTACATATTGAATATGTATCAGCAGCTTAAAACAGCTGCAAAAAAGACAACATACTGTAAGATTAAGCTGTGTCGACAGGAGAAAATTTTCCTAATTACAGGAAATAATTATTCCTTTTTATTTTGTACTAGATAGAATCCACCTTGTATATTTAAAAAAGATTCATGCAAACTAGAAGATCTTATGAGAAGAGCAATGAGGATCATCAGAAAACTAGAAATTAACTCTTAGGAAGAAAGATCACAAGAACTGAGAATGCTTAATTTGAGAAGAGAAGACTAGCAGTATTCTTTAGATATTTGAAAGGATTACACATAAAAAGTCAGTACCTGTTCTTCGTTATTCCAATATGCCCGGTAGAAAACAATGACATTAAGAGAAAATCAGATTCTGCTGAAAAGTTAGAAAAAGCTTCGTAAGAGTAGTTTGACAGTACAACCAATTAGCTAGAGGGTTGGTAAGCTCTTCTTTACTAGATGTGTTCAGCAGAGCTTAGACAGTGAGAAATCCTTTAATATGGATTCCAGCATTGAAGAAAAGGTTGGATTCAATGGCCCTCCAAATCTATGATCCAATTATTCTAATGTCTGGGGACAGATTTGTCAAATGTTAGAGTCAGTAGTCTGTCAGTAGACTAGACAGCCACTTGTCTGAAATGGTATAGGTTCTCCTGCTCAAGCAGGGGGCTGCACTAGAAGATCTCCAAGGTCCCTTCCAATTCTATTCTATTCTATTCTATTCTATTCTATTCTATTCTATTCTATTCTATTCTATTCTATTCTATTCTATTCTATTCTATTCTACTCTACTCTACTCTACTCTACTCTACTCTACTCTACTCTACTACTCTACTCTACTCTACTCTACTCTACTCTACTCTACTCTACTCTACTCTACTCTACTCTACTCTACTCTACTCTATTCTATTCTATTCTTTCTAGAACAGTTTACTTATTTTGATGTTTGGTCAAGATTACCGTGCATGCTGAAAGTCCACTTTTCAGAAAGATCTGTTGAAATAAAGGGTAGTTCCATACCCTCAGATTGTTTTAGGAGCACAGATTTTCTGTGCTTAAGAAACACTATTCTGATCTAACAATATTTTCAAAGGAGCATTGATGAACCCCTAAGACTCAGAAAGAAAATTGGATAATTCCGTGCAGAAGAACATATATCTTCACTTTTGAAAAGAAGGCAGTGGTTGTTACTGATGTGTCAACTGAATCTTGCATCTTCCTTAAAGGACATGGAAAACATAGATAGATATTCAAATAAATTTTGAAATGATATTTTTATGAAGGCAAATATGCTGCCTGTATCAGTGTAATCCATTAATTAATTTTCATGACCTTTGACTGTTTTACTATATTACTATATATATTTATTATATTATACTATATATTTATCTATACACACACACACACACAAACACAAACACACACACACATATACACACACACACACACAAACACACACATATATACACGGACACATACATACACTCACACATACATATACATCACATAAATTTCATTAGTATTTTCATTAAACTGGCCAGTTATCCCCAAAGAGGTTTATCTTTTCTTTCTGCCACTCTTACTTTAGTTTACTATCAGTCATGGAAACTGCCATCTGGATTTACAAAAATAAATTCAGAGGTCACAAACACATGAAAAAATAGCTTATTTAATTTTTTAAACCTTTGATATGGCTGTCAAATTTGCCTGTTGCAGCCAAGTCCCAACCTTTTCAATAGGAGAGTTTTAAACTGAAATCCAGTTTAAATTAATGTTTCGTAAAATGCATTGATAAATTTTGATGAGGCTAATATTAAGATTCATATTCTATCTAGAAAAACCTAATGGCCAATAGCAGAATAAGAAAAAATATAGAATCTTCATCAAGTATTTTGATGAGCAATTTAATGATTAAAAAATAGAGAATCCTTAATTTTAGATTATACTAAATCACTCTTCTCCATGCTGTTCAGATGTGTGGATCCCCATGCTGACTGAGGTGTGTGGGAATTATCCAACACACCTGGACAGCACCAGTTTGAGAATGGAGGGATTGGAATGTCATTGGTACTCCTTACATGTTCAAAGTTCTATATTTTATGTAAGCAATCAGGAGAACATTTGCATTTTCTTTCTCTTGGGATCCTTGTTTGACTCCTCTCTTTCTTTAAAGCATATTTTTCCATGAAATATAAAAGTGGCTTAACACCTGTCATGCAGTTCAGCTGTCACAATAACTGAACTAATGGAACTCCGGAAGAAAAATGCAAGTGGGAAAAGTCAGGCCTGCTTTGCAAGGAATGGGGGGACAGAGAAAAAGGAAATAGCTAGATTTTAAGTAGAAAGAAGAGCAGAAATCAGGAGCTAAGGAAATTATTTGCATTTGACAAATCTTTCTAATTAGGAGGCAATTATATCCTCAGATTCCTAATTGGGATTCTGGCAGTTTTTCAGGCTTGCAGGATAATTGCAGTCTGGTAATTCTATTAGGAGGGAAATTTGGGAGAAATACCTTATCATAACATTTAGCTTTTGCCATCTGTGCTGATGAGCTGTGGCAGGGACAGGAATATGGAACTTCTCCATTGGGGCTTTTTTCTTGACTGGCAGACATGCTCAGAGACACCTGGGGCTTGTGTGAAAAGCAATCTTTCTGCAGCCATAGAAAACAGATGCTAAGTCTTTTGAATGTGGGAAAGCCACGCTCTTGTACTTGGCTCAAAGTATTGATTTTCCTCAGGTTTTCTACAGGGCAATTGGCAAATCTAGAGCTACATCTAAATTAGCATGGATGTTAAACTGGGTTAAAAACACTGCACAAGATTAAACGTATATTATTCAACTATAGAGACATTGCTTTATTGCAGGACCATAATCATGAGTGTACAAAATATGACATGGATATTTTTTTCTTTAATAACTCCATTTAGCTGGAGAAATGACTTAGAATTGACTTGTCTGTCTATTGTAGTAACAATATCATTTTCAGCATGATTAGCTGAATCTGATTTAGTACTTTAGTAAAATATCTTCCTGTTCTGTTTACTGTTTAATATGGCTGGAACAGAATTTGTCTTCCTCTGTAATAACATATCATGGGTCACAAAAAAGTATGGTAGTAACCTGGATGATTACAATTCCTGGAAATTGGTCACTATCAGGAACACTTTGATGAAGAATATCTGAATGAAAAGGAACATTTTAGGAAATTGCTATGTAGTTTGCTAGAAAGGGACTAGGCCCAGACCAACAGAATATTCTATTGAGTAATCATTAAGCATAGAACCATTTAAGAAGTTTAGATTAAATTTGTTGAAAGTTTGAAGTAGGTAAGACCCTTTAAAGTCCCCCAACCTATCTGCTAATTGTCATCTGAGAAGTGGTAGAATGATACCTATATTAGAAGACAATAATGACATTTAGCAAGAAGCAGTCAGGGAAACTTGCCCTTGTGAGAATTATAAAGGCATATAGGAAATTCATTTGTATGTTACCAATATACAGCTCTAATTACAGTAGCGTGATGTAAACATTAATAAATGAATATATGAAATTGTTAAATGTAAAAACTGTTATATACAGCTATTACATAGCACTCCAAGAAACAGCCATGAAGAATTTCAAAATGAAGTGCAAAAGAAATAAGCAAGTTAGGCTACCAGGATTCAAGTTCTTGAGTCCTCAGAAAACCATGTTTCCTGTAATAAAAAAGGTCAAACTTTCTGATGTAATTCATAAATGAGGTGTCACTGCTTTTATTCTCCCATCCAGTTAGATTCCAGGAGGTGGCCATCAATGACCTGTAGAGAGAAATCATCGAGATATGGAATCTGCTCTTCCATATTGTTTCTCTGGGAGGGTTGGATAGATATTACAATATAAAGCTGTCTTGAAACACTTCAGAATCAAGATTATCTGACACCAAGGACTTTGAGTCATGTTTGTTATTGATGGTTTTATTTTCTTCACTTAGGTAGTTTTTCCTTTAACTTCAGGTTCTTTAGCTCCTTTCTCCTTTTTAGAAGCTACAGTCTTTTTGGCAAAATCAGGCATATTATTTCTTTTTGACCCCTGTCCACTGATTAGTCAAGGTACTTTGGTGAGCTGTTCAATATACCATAGTTTTTAAATAGTCTTCTAGGAGGTGGAGGAGGCAAGTCAATTAAAGGTGCACTTATTACATATGATATAACATTTGTCCAAGATCTTCCAATCTCTTTCCCCCTCTTCTTAAATGGGCAGATCCATGAAGGAATGTTTTACTTTTTAACAAAATAGCCTCTAACTTGGATGAGTTGTAAAAAGTGAAGCATTTGTTTGATTGTGATGAAAAACCAGATGCTGAACTGTGATGGGTGTTGGCTTGTGCTTAGATTTTACAGTGATTTTTGCATGAGTACTTTATTGACCCAATAAAATGTGGGGATTGTGTACCTTTTACTATTAGATGCATAAGTGCCAATTCTGAGAGAATCAGTTAGTTTGCCTTTATAAGAATTAGCCTTGCTATGAAGTAGTTTTTATTGTCAGTAATCATCTTATAAGTAGGCTCATGCCAGTTGATGCACTTGAAAAAGAACAGCTGCTAATATTACTAACATAGCCTTATTTTCACTTATCTAATAAAAAGTGTATTTGCCATTGAGGCATATAAAATGTAAACGCCACCAGTAATCCTTAATTATGGGATAAGGTAATGAGAATTCCAGGCTATACAATGAAAGCAACAGAAAGCTCACAAGAGGCAAACCAGATGAGCAAAATAGATGTTATAATAATTGCAGATTCATCCCATCATTTATCTGTTTTTAATTATAATAGAAGAGTAGCATACTCCACTGTGCTTTTAAAAATAAAATTAACATCTCCCACCCCAGCTGAACTGGGTTTGTTTTTAAATGCTACACCAAAGCTGTTAAAGGTTATATTTTTAAAAATCATGTATGTTGGTATGAATTTTTTTTCTAAAAAAAGAAGAAGAAATATATACTGCTTATGAATACGGCCATGCCCCTGAGGATGATAATTTTTCATGGGGTGGCCTTCTCACTTGTTCAGTGCCCTCATGTTTGAATCTGAACTTTCGGCTGTGCTCTCTGTAAAGGGGATAGTGTTTTAGTCTGGTTTTCTAACTAGAACACAGAGCTGTGAGCTTATGGAGACCAGAATATGAAACAAAAGCTTTGATTTAGGCCGCTTTGCAACCAATCATTCTCCTAGGACAGACATGTCAAACACAAGGCCCGGGGGCCGGATGTGGCCCACGAAGTAGTTTCATGTGGCCCGCAAAGCCATACTGGAAACAGTGAGGGAATGGCCCCCGCTGCCTTGGCCCTGGCCCAGTCCAGCTGGGAGCCAATGTACAATTTTGTGGTGGCCATCTTGGCACTTGCCCCGGTGGACCATGCCTTGGCACTTGCCCCGGTCCCATCCCTTCTGCCAGAGACCCTCATATCTGTCCCACTCCTGCCCAGGCCCCCACAGGCACCCTTGACACGAATGAAGTAGAACTGCCCACACCCACCCAGTAGGCCACACCCACTCCATCCATGCCCACCCAGTAGGCTGCACCCACTCTGGCCACACCCACCCAGCCCCCCAAGGGCAACCGCAATGCTGATGCGGCCCTCAGTGAAATTGAGTTTGACACCCCTGTCCTAGGACAACTGATGGTGTGTGATGATTATGCCTGATTCATTATAAGAAGATACTTCCAAATTCAGAATTGAATTGAATTGAAAAAAGAATGGCAAATTCACAGTTGACTACAGAACAGGTTAGCTATCTATTTAGGATTGACTATATTTTAAGATGTATCTTGAGAATGTATCTTGAAACTCTGAAATTCTCAAAGCATGTTGTTTTCCTTAATGTTCATAAAGAAAATTATGACAGCATAATCTAGGGATGTAATTTCCTAGAAAATTGTATTTTCTTTTTTTCCTATTTTATTATTTTTATCAGATATTTTGTAAGGACTAAGCACCACTATGTTGTCTTTTAA
Organism: Protobothrops mucrosquamatus; assembly: GCF_001527695.2. Classification (NCBI taxonomy): domain Eukaryota; kingdom Metazoa; phylum Chordata; class Lepidosauria; order Squamata; family Viperidae; genus Protobothrops; species Protobothrops mucrosquamatus. The sequence goes on along the minus strand of NW_015387360.1, from coordinate 146,128 downwards.
ACTGTAAAATGTGATGGGTATGAATCAGAGGGATGAGATACAAAAAATTTAAATAAACCCCCCAAATGAAATTTCTTACTATACAGGTATGCCAAATGCATACAACTGAATGTACAGAGAATTTTACTCCTTCTTTTTTATACTACCTATGGTAGAGGATAAAATTCTAGACTGTTTTTATTGATAGATTTAAAAAATTGTAAAATATTTATGCATTTGTCTTTATTTGGAACTTTATGAAAGTACTGAATTTTTGTATATAACTTTTTCACATGTATTAGGCAGCTCAAACACATTTTTCTTGGATTCTTTTTTAAATACAATTTTTCTCAAACCTATTCCTTGTTAAATAAATTTCTCAAAGAAGATTTTGTGATCCCAACTAAGTTTTAAAATAAAATTACCTCTTTTCTTCACAGTTTACAGAAATGCATGAGCTTCTCCCAAGACAACCATTTTTTTTCCTGCTGGTTTTTGAATTGATAAAGAGAAGTGCTAGCTTTCAATACTACATTGTGTACAGCAAGTGACTCCATTTTTGTGTATCTTTTTACTTCTGTTCCCAGGGAAATTAATGGGATTTCTGGTGGAATTCCTTTAATCCCTACTTCAAAGGTTCTGAGTAATTGGTTACCTGCAATAATACCAGATGTTTCAACTCTTGTGATGCAGGTCTTTTTAAAACTAATGTATCTTCAGATGTATCTTAGAAGAGCTAGCCCTGCATTTCTTAAAGTACAGATTTAGCAGAGAAATCCACTAAATCATACAGTGAAGAATCTATGTATAGCTAAAAATCATTGATCTGTTTTCTTCTGTGAAATACTGTATTCAGCTATCAACTGTAGAAAGTGCATAAAACAAAATCATTCTAAAATTATGGTATTTGATTCTAAAAATCTAGAAATGTTGACAGCTATCCAAGACGAGCATACAGATCCAACCATGGCAATAGAAATCCCACCCAACACCCTTCTAATTATAATTCAAGTCAATTATTTTTCTCAGCTGCATTGGGGACTAATTCCCTCCCAAAGTCTCCCCGTAAACATTTTCCCAGTGCTATCAAATTTGCTACACAAAGGCAAGACTGGGCTGTGGCTTATCTTGGCTGAGTATTATTCCTCTATCTTTCACTATGTAAACCTACTCGCCTGCTGATAAGAGGCCTTACACAAAGGATCAAAGGAAAGCAAGGCTCTTGTGGAGAGGAAGGGGTCTCTCTGTCCCCCCCTCATGCTATTATAAATTTGCAGACACCGAAAGAGCTGCTTTCCATCTCAATAACCCAGATTAAAATAATTACCCCAGGCAAGTTTCATTAGCAAAACCCCAATCCCCATGCTAGTGCTGGGATAGGATCCTACATGTTAGCTGCCTGGCTGCTTGAAATAACTTTTCAGGCCAGGCCCTGCAGTGAGGCAGAGCAACAATTTCATGTTCCTCTTATCCTCTCTTAAAGGGGCTCATTAGCCTTTCATTCTGATGTCACAGAAAGAAACCGCCACCGAGACCCTGAAATAGGATATAAATAACATAAATAGTATTTGTTTCCCTGTTTGGACTGCTGAAAAACAAAAAAAACAAAAAAAAACAAGGCTATTCTTGCTATGGGTTTAACAGGTAGAAATTTGATCTGCATGATGAGCCAGTCTCAACAAGTCTTGAATGAAATTTGCTCTAGCCATGGCTGAGGTAGAGTATTTATAATGACTGCTGACTTTTGAGAACATCTGAGACTTTTTATTCCTGGTATGTGCTTTGATTCTCTTGTGATCTTTAGAAAAACTCCAATTTGTGTCATTTCAGTTGTGTTCTGGGAAAATCAACTCAGTTTCCAAAAGCAATCATTGCAATAATATGTTTCTGACTGCGTGGAGGCTTGGTAGGTGATGCTCAGGGAAAATGAAATAATAGGGTCTAAAACAACTGTTAACATTTACATTTAGATATCAGGTAACTAGAATGAATAGTCTTTTCTCATCTCAATGAGCTCCCTCCCATTATGATTCTTGACTAGTCAGTTTCATTCTCTAACAACTATATTTTTTCTGGCTTAAGTTTATTACTCCACTAGTAATTTATCTTTTTAAAGAATGCTCATAGACTTGTATGATGACAAATTGTATAGACAAATTGTATAGAGTAGTGAAGCATTATATGTTCCATTGATATGATAATGTTGGTACATCAAATATTCAGCCCTAACTATAACTGCATACCCAAAGTATCTGCAATGGAACTGAAAGGCTCTTTGTGGTTATGAGAAAACATGAATTCAGTGTTGTTTGGGACAGAGTATATTTTGGTATGATTTTATTAAGCAGAATGCAGTTGAAAGATTTGATGACATGTCAAGCAACTGTAAGAATGTGGAGAAATTAATCTGTCATTTTTGCTGTTGGCACTGATTTATATATAAATATATATATACAGAACTAGATTCAATGACAATTAAGATTACATTCATTGGTCTCAAATAGAATATCTATGCCTGTCCATAGAATGTAGGATTTAAACTGTTTCTCCTGATAGGATTTTACCAAATTAGATTTTGGTCACAACACAATCGTTTTTGCTGTCTGTTCACAAGAATGCCCTTTTTCTGTAGAAGTGTTTCTATGTAGTTTCCTTTTTCAATTTACTTCTATACTTCTTTGTACTTTGACTAGGACTCAAGGTAGCCAGAAATTAAGATATAGTTATCATGCTACAAGTATGAACTGTCCAAGTCCTGGAATACCTCTTTCTTGTGCCTTACTTTGCTTTAAACCTTAAAAGTGCTGGAGAGCCCACTAATAAGATTGTGAAAATATGCCACAATATGATAGAGACATTATAATTTACTAATGATTTCTATGACATGTTCAGATGCATAACTTCAGTAACATCACTGCGAAATTAATGCTTCTGTTCTAAATGGCATCTTTTTCCCGAATTATGGCAGGTTGATGCCGGGTAATGAGGTTCATGGGGAGCATGCATGAAAAAGATGGTCAATGGTTAGGATAGGACAGGCAATATTGCGTGCATGATGGATGCCCTTTTGACTTTTTTTTTTGAATGAGTGAGCCAAAGGGTCCCAGAAAACGACTTCAAAAACTACCAAAAGGAATTTCCAAACAGTTCTTTCAACCTTCCTTCAGCTTTCTTAGGAAGGACATGACTTCATCTTAAATACGAGCCAAGAGACACTAAAAGGGAGTTGGGGGGGAAGCTGGATGAGGGGAGAGTATAAAATACCCTTCTGCTCATTGCTCATTGTAGCATAATCGGTTTCCTATTAATCTGGCATTATTATTATTGTTATTATTATTATTAAACATCTCTCCTTTCCCAAATAATCTCTGAGCTGCAGCGATGTCCCCAGTAATAGCTCCATAAATTTCAGCCATAAAAAGTAATGGAGGGAGACAAATGAGATAATTAGGAATAAATCGTAGCGAGGTCTCTATTCATCAACATCCCCCGGAACTGGCCAATATTCCAAATCATTAGCAAGCCCGTAATTAACAAAGAACCCAGGCTTCCAATGTTAATAAAGCTTTTTCCGACTCTATATTATCAGGTAGTGGCTGACAAATCGGCCCTGTTAATATTATGGCCTTTGTTAAAGATCTCTCTCTTTCTCTCTCACTGCTCTTTTTTTTTTTAACCTAAAAAAAAACCATGTCAGTTTTTCCCCCCTCTTCTGCTAAATTTTAATTAGATTTTGCATGTGCATCTGTAGAGGGCGAGTATGGGGACAAAAGGACAAGGGTTTTCTTTTCATACTCAGCAATGCTGGCAAAAAGAAGAATTCGAAATGCGGGCTCCTCCCCCCCCACTGCTAAATCTCTTTCTTCTGTTTCTATTCAGGAATATAAACCTCTCCTCTGGGTGCCTGTTTGAATCAGGGACCAGGGCTCATCCTGGAACCTTCTGGAACAGAGAATCAAAAAGGTTCAAGATCACTTTTCAAGGACTCACTTTCCATTCAGGTATAACCCTGAAGTTATATGCATCAAAAGGACAGATCAGCTGGTTGCTCCCATAGTTTCTTATCTGCAGAATTGTTTAGAGATGCCAAGGATGCCTATGGAGATTCTCAGTCATCCTGGTCATGGTTGTCCCAAAGGTAATTTTTCAAAAGGCAACTAGACCAGGGGTAGTCAACCTTGGCTCTTTTATGACTTGTGGACTTCAATTCCCAGAATTCCTGAGCCAGCTTAGCTTAGCTGGCTCAGGAATTCTGGGAGTTGAAGTCCACGAGTCATAAAAGAGCCAAGGTTGACTACCCCTGAACTAGACTTTCTTTGTTTTTCCTTGAAGATGTTTCGCTTCTCATCCAAGAAGCTTCTTCAGTTCTGTTCAGAACTGTTCAGAATTGAAGAAGCTTCTTGGATGAGAAGCAAAAAGAAAAACAAAGAATGTTCAGTTGCCTTTTGAAAAAGCACCTTTGGGAGATACCAAGGATCTCCTTCTGTTTTCCTTTTTTCTTTTCTTTTTTTAAGATGGGAGCCTTCATGGCAGTTTCCTTGGAGGGGCGATCGCTGGCTAGAAATCCACTTCTTTAACCATTTATGTTTGTGAAGAATTTAAAGCATATACAGTAATTAAAAAAGAGTACCACTACTTTTCCAAGTACCGCAACCTGTGGTCATTTCAAACCAACCTGGCACGTTCAGCACACAGACTAAGTCCAGCTTGGCTGGTTTTCCTGCATGTCTTTAGAGGTAAATCCATGCATTCACACATAACCTACTTTTCCCCACTGCCAACTACAGTTAAAAATGAGCTGGCAAGATTGGGTTTAGCATTGGTATGGTTGCCCAGGATGGCTCATTTTAAAATGCAACTTCTTTTCATAATAATACCCATTAGCAGTGGCATCACAAGAACAGTGCACCAGCCTCACTCAAGATAAATACAGCTCATATAATGATACCTAAATGGGCTACACAATCAGAAGGTTTAGTTTTCTTTAACTGACTGACATCAGTAGGATTGAGAGTGGCTAGCTATGTTATAATTTGTACCTTATCATACCAGTACAGTTCTCTAAATACAACATCTCTGTAAGTTTGCTTAGGCTGAGAGAGAAGGTGAATTGTCCAAAGACATCTGATGAACTTCTATGGCTGAGGCTGGACTTTAATCTAATCCTAGTCCAACATCTTCTAGCACCTGTCTGTCTATCTCTCAGTACATTTGGAAGAGTAGTTTGCTTTGGTTCAGTGAAGCTATTGCTCTTATATGAAAGGCTTTCATCACTGTGACTATAGCCCACAACAGTGTTTTACTTCATAGTGTTACTAGATTGGACACCTGGCTTAGTGGACAATTATGAAGTTTCAGCCAATTCTCCTCTTCCTGAATTTTAGTCATTAACAGCTACTGAAAATGAAGTATGGGTTGTCAAGACTTTAACAGCAGATGTTTTTGTAATGCAACACATGAAGCGTTGAAGAGTGGGTAATAGGGGTGATCAAAGAAGATCTTAACAATTCATTGGGTTCTTGTGAAGCATCTTCCAAATGCAATCTTGCTCACTTTTTATTTTGCACACATCTAAATTAATGCTGGGATTTTTTACACTCTAATAATCATCCTTCAGTTTACTGGATTGTGGGACCATCTCCTTCATCCGTTCCTATTAACCCTGACTCAGCAGAATGTTAGGCAATGTCTGTTTTTAGAGAGCAGAACTCTAACCTGAGCAACTACTGAAGCAGGTCTTTAAAACTTCAACAGAAAGTAAGTTAATTACAGGAAATTTAGGGGGTGGGAATCAGCAAAGCCTAGCTCTTAGCTAGATCTTCTTAACAGGAACAAAGTCAGAAGGGAGGAAGAATTTTGAGATTAGCACAAGAAACATCAGAGTGAGAGATGAACTGGGAACACAGAAGACATTTTCAGCTGTCTCTCTACATCCCTCTACAACTTGTGGCCTGCAGCTTGTGTTAAGTGCAATTCAAGTCAGACTTCCAACGGGAAGGAGATTCCTTGTGATTTCCTGATCCCCTTTCCCTTCTCCCTCCACTGTTTGTGAATAATCTTAGGAAATGATCAGTTCACTAGAATATTAAGGAAAAATGAATGAAAGAGTTACAGATATTGTGCAGGAATATTGACCTTGGACAGTTTAAATATACACTTTGATTCCTAAGAATAAGTTTGTTGCAACCAAAACAAAAACCACTGCTGTTTTAATAAATGTTGTGTGTGTGTCAAGAAGGTTTAGAGGCAAAAATTTGCTTTCTAAGAGGCATTGCTTTGAAGACCAGAAAGGCAATGTCTCGACCATTTCAACTTCAAGAAACCAGAGAACAAAGCTCCATGTTTCAGTCACCACATTTGCATATGGCAAAATATTTGCATTAGTCCATTGGTTTGCACTGCATTTAGCTGGACCCAACAACCAAATAACTCAAAAAAGAAGCTGAGTGAATCCTGTGCATCCTGTCTCCTACTCTGGGACAGCTGAAAATGTGTGAGCACTTGATTCCAAATTTAAAAAAAATAAAAAATGCAAATTGTTATCAAATGATAAATCTAAAAAAAAAAAATCTAAAGTCCTGGATGATATGGTGATGTTCCCTACCTCCTGGATAGCATTTATCTCCACTGATTGTTATCAATTTGAAATTGTTAAAGTTTGTATAGCAGATTTACAAAAGCTCCATTTTCTCACCATGCTCTGAAATATTCTTTGCATTTTTCTCTCTCTTGCTTCAGGTAGGGTTGAAACCTGCATTCCAATGAGGTTATCATATGCTTTGAATATTTATTTTCCCATTGGAAGGCCTGCCAGGGCTATAGCCCCTCCCTCTGCCCCACCCCAGCTTCCATATATCTCATAACAGAAAGAATATTTACTTGACTCTGAGCTGCGACTAGCTGAAGTGGTTTTCATGTTCCCTTTCTACAAGCATATAGACTGCATTAAGCCAATGTATTGAAATCACATGTGGGTTTTAAAATTCGTTGTGAATGGGAGGGCTGACAGTGTGGCAGACCTCATTGTTCCCTTAGCTGTCTGTGTGGGGATATTAGTGAGAGTACCTGGTCTTGAGAGTCACCATCCTTTTCCAATTCATTTCTCAGCACAATTTAAAAATCATTTCAGGAATCCAATTTTAAAAATATGGAAGCCACGGCTTAAGATTTCCCCGCCTATCCCCAAATTTTCAGATCCTTTGAAATTCAATGCATATTCCAGGTGAAGGTAAGAATGAATATTTAAATTATTAAACACTTAATGATTAATAATAAATTAATCATTACACAATTTATCCTATTCAGAGTAAGTTATCAGGAAGCCAAGTTCTTGCTTTTGTCTCCTAAATTACCTCAGACTATGAAAGCTCTTAGACAATTTACCTTTACAGAAAATGTTCAGTGTAAATTAATTCAATTAAAGACTAGGACTCTAGAATTTAGAAATAGCTTAAATACCGTAGATGCAGTTTAGGGTAATCCAACTATCATAAAAACTACTAGGCAGATCTTAACATTTATTGTAGTAACTGTCAACAGGGTGCTGCTTTGTGAGCCACTCAAGATAATCTCAACTCAAACAAGGGAAGCAACAGTAAAACGTATTCACAGATGGCTCTAATTTCTGTGAACTAGGCTACATAAACTGTGTTTCTTCTCCATAATGCTGAGGAGGTTTGGGTACCGTATTTCATGTCTATGTGGCTCATGTGACAAATAGTAGATGATTTCTGAAAAAGTGGAATCTAATCCATTACCAGCATAACTGGCCCAGCTATTACCTTTTGTGAGGCTTTGATTCAATTATCTCTATTGAAACATAAAAATGCTAATTTCATGCACAAAGAATGAATTTGTTTACTTTGTCAGTTCAGCATGGAAGACAATTGTTTGAAAAGAATGGAAGAAAATGGACAATTTTTAATTGGAGAAAATTAGACGTTACATTTTGGATTTATGAGAACTTTTGGGGGGATACAATATGGTGCCTTTTTATTATTTAATCCAAAAATATTCCTCTGTCAAGTCCTCCTATCCCTCAGCTAAATTTTTGGAAGGAAGATCTTTAATTATGCAGAATTAATTGATTCTCTTTTCTGTTGAGTTGTGTCCCCCTTCTCATCTAAACAATGCTTACCTTAAAACATAAATACAGGTAAAAAGAGCAATGCTGACTTTTATATACATACCCCTTTATATATAACTGGATATGGATGGGCTCAGACTGGGTATAGACATTTAAAACAACATTGGATTGTACTTGTAGTATCTTGAAATGATATCTTATACTTGTTTTTTCACTCTTCAATCCATGACTTGCCTTCATGTCTTTTTGAAAGCTTTGTGGAATCTCAATCTGCTGTTCTTAAAAACAACCTCTTCATGTTTGTAGACTCCAGTGATAATAACATATTCTCCATGAGTCTCAGGCTAGCCCTTGACAATCTCTTTTTTTGTAATTTTTAAAAAGATTGAGATTTGTCTTGCTCTTAATTTGTTGTATTCCATTTGCAATAGGAAGGAACTATAGAATCATGTTATAGATTACCATTTCCTCATTTCAGTATGGCTCATGAGGAGTCATACTGAACATGAATGAACATGAACATGAATAATTAACATGCAGGGAGCATGAATTTAGTTTGTATATAAAAAGCAAGTAATTCATATTTCTGTAGTATATACATCAACATTTGAATATGAATGGTACATTCATTCAGAGATTTGTCAGAAAGAGCAATTAGTGGTTTGTGGTCTGTTTGTACATGCACTTTCTAGTCATAAAATATTATCTTTTACAGACAACACAAACCATATTCCCAACAACTCCCTTTTAAATGCAGATATCTAACTGCACCTGTTATTGCCTTATGGTAAGTGTGTAAGAGTCTGTCATTGCCTTAGATGAGTTAGCCAAATATCATCATCAAGCCCATGAAACAGGAAAAAGAAAAACTGAAGAGATATCAAGCTTATGACAATATCCAAATAAATTAAAGATCACAATTGCTAGAAGCAAAAGGAAGGATAAGAAAGTTGGCTTGCTTTATCAAGGCTAATCTGAAAAACATATTCTATAGAATTCTGGGACTTTTGCTGACACCATGATTTATGGATTTGGGTATGGATAAGAGATAGGTTATGGAAGAAGAGATACCAATATGTAACCTTGTGCAGGTGAAGAATTAATAAGCTTGTTTGTACTTGTGATGAAGATCCAAAGTCACTTCTTTAACTATTTCTTTTCTCTTTTCTTATTATTTCTTTCTCTTTTTTCTTTTCTCTTGCACTTTTCTATTCTCTCTTATTCTATTATACAAGTTTAGTTTGTATTGCTTGTTATTTTTCAAATCAATAAAATTATTAAAGGCTGCCAAATTTCTGTTACGTGAAAGTGTTATCCTGACCAACTCTGCCAGCTTTAGCCAAAATTATTGAGTGTGAACTTTTTTTTCTTTGAAATGGTGCTGTTGAAAGTCAGCACCCACCCACCCATCTAGAGAAGGAAATATTTTGGGAGATATTTAAAAAAAGGCAGAATATTATATTTCCCCAAAGGAAAAATCTTAGGCAGAAACCAGGTTTTAGAAATGCAGCTTTGGTAATTCATTCAGGGAAACTGGGGCAGGAAGGTTGGAGCTGAGGGAATTAGAAAAACAAATACTCCAAGGACAGGAACGTGACCTTTAGGACATAATAGGATTAACCCACCATCATTAGAATACCAAAAGGGCTACTCAAGCTCAGGTCAAAGTACATTGCACAGGAACAGGAATAGCCTCAAATACACCCACTCCCAACTCCATTTTGTCAGTTGTCCCAGAACTGAATGCTGTTGCTGTTCTGCTCTTCAATAAACAAACCTTCTTTCCAAACAGCCTCCATTTTTATTTCCAGTATCTTAGCCTCCATTTTGTTTACTCCCAGCTTGGAACTGGAGCTGAATATATTTTTTTCAACAGTGCTTTAGGTCAGATTTGGCGCTTTTTATTCTGCCTAAATTGGGGTCAATTAGCTCATAATGCTTTTTTAAAAAATTCTATGCTTTTCTTGTAGAAGAAAAGGTAAATATGGGTTGTAAAATCTTGTGAAGTTTTTTTTGCCACAGAAATTATCCCAATCTGTTTCCTTATGCTCATGCTGAACTTGAACTGAATTAATTTACTTGCCTATTGTTCTGGGCAATATGCAGTATTGTTGTTATAGCAGCAATGTGTCTTAAAGGATGAAAGGTTAGATGTAGCATAATTGGCTCTGTTTATGTGATCCTGCTCTCTATCATTGCCAAGGTAAAAGGAAAAGAGCAGGATATAACTGGGAAATTGTAATAATACCCTGGACAATGTCTGAGGGACGCGGCTTTGGAATGGTGAAGGGGGAGGTTGGGGGGTTAGGAGAGGGTGGTGTGATCAGTACAGTCAGTGGGAGGGGCAGATATGGTGGGAGCAGAGGACCATATCGGGTTTTGGGAGCACGCACACGCTGCTTACAAGCTTGTGGGTGCTCCGGTCCTCAGGACTCTACTCGGTCCCCAGGGATCTTAGACCCTCCGGCCCAGGATCACCGGCTGATGTTATGCAATGCCAGGTCCGTGGTAAATAAGGCCCCCCTCATTCAAGAACTTATTCAAGAGGGGGGTG